>NC_134484.1:119179532-119239532 GCF_040206685.1 Ascaphus truei
CTCGGGGGGCACGGGGTCCCCAGACCTAAAACCAACGCGGTTCAGCTCCGGAGACCCCCTGCACATCTACACTATCAATAAAAATGTATTTCAAATGTATTTATTGTCATTTATTTATTTATTTTTTGGCGGCTGCTGTGTGTGTGTATTTTTTTATTGTGGGTAGCGGGAGGGTGGGTGAATGGGGTATTCGCCCCAACGATGGTTGGGGAGGGCTTGCGGGGGGGGGGGGGGGGTTGGGGTAGCGGGAGGGCTTAACCCCTTCATGACCGTAGCGGTATTAACTGCTACGATCGTGAAGGGGTTAAGTGCACCCGCAACCCCCCCCCCCCTCCCGCAAGTCGTAAACTCACACCAAGGGCCAAATACCCCCCTCACCCATCCCCACTACACACAATAAAGCGGGCACGGTGGGTTAACCCCTTCATTGCCTTAGCGGCTATCCGCTATGGTAATGACGCAGCATTTTCCGTATTTTTAATAATATTGATCAGGAGCAGGGGGGGGGGGGGTTCCCTGAGCATTAATCATTAATTTCTGGCTCAGGGAACCCCCTGCTCACTTTACAATATTATTAAAATAATGCTTCTTTACCATAGAGCATAGACGCTAAGGTAAAGAACGAGTGTTTATTTATACTGTATATTGTATGTGTTTTATTGATACTGTACATGTGCAGAGGGTCTCCAGAGCAGAAGCGCACAGGTTTCAGGTCTGGGGACCCCGTGCCCCCCGAGATACAGGCCCCTTTAGGGGGTGCCGGTATCCCTCTGCTCTGCTTGGTTTACAGGCCGCGGTCACGTGATCGGGGCTTTTAACGCAGAGCTGGATACCGGCACCCCCTAAAGGGGCCTGTATCTCGGGGGGCACGGGGTCCCCAGACCTAAAACCAACGCGGTTCAGCTCCGGAGACCCCCTGCACATCTACACTATCAATAAAAATGTATTTCAAATAATTTTTAATGTGTGGATGTTTGCGCAGAGAGAGAGCAGCGGATCTCTCTCTGCTGCAAACACATCTCGCCCCCGCCGCCCATACAGTAGTATCATTTATGTATGTGCATATACAGTACAGTACTGTACAGTACTGTATGTTAGGGCTTACAGGGGTTGTTGTTATACAGTACTGTATATATATATATACTGTATACTGCATTACAATTCATTATAGGGGACGGCTTCACAGAGAATAGCTCGCAAGCGCCACCATGTGTATTTTGACGGCATTGCAGTATTGTAACCAGCCGGAATAAAAAGCTTAAATTCCTGCCGGAAAATAACGCAATGCACTCTGGCTGAAAAATATCAGAAACCTGAATACACCCGAGTATACCCGAATTCGCGGGACTAGCCGTGCTCGAATAAAGTGTGTCGCCAGTGTAGTGTAGAAATGATGAGGTTCCTTTAAGGTGTACTTATATCCCCACTTGGTCTTGACACATATGGATAAGCTCAGAGTTGGTAAGATTCAAATTCCCATAGGGTATATGTGGACAAAGAGCAGAGAAATAGACCGATGGTGTAGGTTGTAGAACAGGATTTTATAAATAGCAAGTAAAAGACATGTACTCACACTCTGTACATGTATATAATGCACATAAAGGTATCTTTAGCGCTGTGTGCGCCCGCTGTCGCTTCTCCCCGTCCTCCTCTAACCTCAGTCCTGCTGCCGGCAATGGCGTGTGACGTCACGTCCCTCTGAACGGCTGATCGTATCCAAAGGAGGCAGGCTGTGGTGCGCTGGGAGAGGAATCGCGGGTGAATTCAAACGGCTGGAATCTGGAGTCTTCTCTTCAAAGCAGCTGCAGCTAGATGAGATGGCTCTACGCGTTTCGCTGTCGCATACAGCTTCGTCAGGAAGCTGTATGCGACAGCGAAACACGTAGAGCCATCTCATCTAGCTGCAGCTGCTTTGAAGAGAAGACTCCAGATTCCAGCCGTTTGAATTCACCCGCGATTCCTCTCCCAGCGCACCACAGCCTGCCTCCTTTGGATACGATCAGCCGTTCAGAGGGACGTGACGTCACACGCCATTGCCGGCAGCAGGACTGAGGTTAGAGGAGGACGGGGAGAAGCGACAGCGGGCGCACACAGCGCTAAAGATACCTTTATGTGCATTATATACATGTACAGAGTGTGAGTACATGTCTTTTACTTGCTATTTATAAAATCCTGTTCTACAACCTACACCATCGGTCTATTTCTCTGCTCTTTGTCCACATATACCCTATGGGAATTTGAATCTTACCAACTCTGAGCTTATCCATATGTGTCAAGACCAAGTGGGGATATAAGTACACCTTAAAGGAACCTCATCATTTCTACACTACCTGACAGAGTCAGACAAATGCGAATTTTCTTCTATGTTGCTGTAAGTAGGTTTTCCCCAAGAGCCAAGATTCTTGAACAAGCCAAAAAATAATCACAATACTGCACAATTATTGCTTTATATGTTTTTTATTTTCATGTTGTATTCCTGACGGGGTCGCTCACTTTCCACAAACAACTACGACTGTACCTGTGGGAAATCAAAGCATATTTCCCTGGAAGGTTTGAGAAGTATCCTGTTGGGTAATATTATTTATTATTATTATATTAATTGTTTGAATATTAGTATAACACTGTGTATTTATTAGGGAACTGTGGCGCCTAGGCAAGTCATTTAAGTACATCTATGCAACGGCCTACAAACATCACTTGCACTAACACATCTATAGTTGTTAATGAAAAGGTCCATTTTTGATTTAAGTCATATACAGACAGCATAATGAGGCACACGTATCATATGTTATGTCATTGTTTTCATAACTTAAAAACTGCACACGACTATTTAGCTCATCTACCATTGTGTTAAAGCAGCTGCAATTAATATCTCATCACAGCATACACTTCAACAGAGGGGGTGGGGTTCAGCACACACACTAATTACAGCCTCATTTTAGGGTCAACTTAGTTCACACCATTTTCACCTGTTTCAAGTAATTGAAAGGTGTGGCTGATTAGGCTTTTTGGGGAAGGGAATACCGTTCTTACAACCTGACTAGCACAACTGAAGTTAATCACACTCATTTGAAAGCTTCACTTTAGCTACTAAATGCCCCAACAACTCATTACTTATCAAAGCGTACGTCCCACATTAGTTCACTCATATCTATAGTTGTGAAAACGGGTAAACAGCCAGTTAACCCACCAGGCGCTCAGAAAGTGTAGCTGCAGCTGTGAAATGGTGTTTTGACAATAAATCTGGTTGATAACTGCCACTATCCCCCAGTGTGTTATTGATTACATGTAATTCTCTGCAACTGGCTAGCTATAAGCACAATGAGGTTGGAGAAAAACTTGAAGGAAGATAACTTACAGTTGCACTGGGGGACGTAATGAAGTGGCCCGTCTGTCTTCCTGCATGAACAATGCTGTGTGTCCCTCTGTCTGCGTTGTCTCTTGATGGGATGATCCTCTCACGTCGCCAGCAATCTCTTCTGCCGCCAACCCTGCACCCGCTCGATCGCGGTGGGTGGTCACCTGACCGGCGGCAGTGCCGGTACTTCCAGATGCAGCAGGGAGACACAGATACACCATACACAGCCCGGCGTGCAGGCAGCAGGCACCGGACCACTAGAAATCCTCCCCAGGGAGGTCAGTACGCCGCACAGCCGTGGAATAAAAGCTTCAGGAAAGGCTGATCAGTGTGGCATGAAACTTTAATAGAACATAGTGCAAACGGATCCTCTTGACGCGTTTCAGCCCGTCAGGCCTTTGTCAAAAGAGTGATCCGTTTGTAAAAACATGATGCATATATAGCAAATGCAAGTAACAACACCTGTGGTCAAGCCCCAAACAAATGGGTAACAGGTGTACATCCTGACATTGCTGATAATGGCATGTGAAGTTAAAAACATAGCTGGGGTTAAAAATGACCAATCTATATGTTTGGCAAGAAAAAGCATATACAATACAATACATGTATAACCAAAATCACTAGTATATTGGTCAAAAGAACTAAAAACATGTACATTAAAAGAAAAAAGCACCAATGTAAATAAAGTTTATAATGAAATACAACAATAATATTATGAAATCACCCGGACTCCTAATTTTTGATTTTTACAAGAGAAAATTGAGAGAGCTGTCATTAACAAATAGCTTGTTGATCTTATTATTTACATAATAATTATCTTAGTAATGAAACAATAAGAAATAATACAATAAATGCAATGAAGTATAAAGGAATAAATGGGAAACCAGATAAAGGGAAGAGGGGGGGGGGAAGGGAGGGAAAGGGGGGGGAATAAAGGGGGGGGGGAAGGGGGAGGGGGAGGGGGGAAGGGAGAGGGGGGGAGGGGGGAAGGGGGAGGGTGGGAGGGGGGAAGATGGGAGGGTGGGAGGGGGGAAGGGAAGGAAGAGGAAGCATATGATAAAACCAAAGAATATGTATATATGCTTTATGCAACAGTTAATCTCCAAGAAAATGTTTTAGTTCCCATTCAACATTTAGGCTATTTGTTAATGACAGCTCTCTCAATTTTCTCTTGTAAAAATCAAAAATTAGGAGTCCGGGTGATTTCATAATATTATTGTTGTATTTCATTATAAACTTTATTTACATTGGTGCTTTTTTCTTTTAATGTACATGTTTTTAGTTCTTTTGACCAATATACTAGTGATTTTGGTTATACATGTATTGTATTGTATATGCTTTTTCTTGCCAAACATATAGATTGGTCATTTTTAACCCCAGCTATGTTTTTAACTTCACATGCCATTATCAGCAATGTCAGGATGTACACCTGTTACCCATTTGTTTGGGGCTTGACCACAGGTGTTGTTACTTGCATTTGCTATATATGCATCATGTTTTTACAAACGGATCACTCTTTTGACAAAGGCCTGACGGGCTGAAACGCGTCAAGAGGTTCCGTTTGCACTATGTTCTATTAAAGTTTCATGCCACACTGATCAGCCTTTCCTGAAGCTTTTATTCCACGGCTGTGCGGCGTACTGACCTCCCTGGGGAGGATTTCTAGTGTTCCGGTGCCTGCTGCCTGCACGCCGGGCTGTGTATGGTGTATCTGTGTCTCCCTGCTGCATCTGGAAGTACCGGCACTGCCGCCGGTCAGGTGACCACCCACCGCGATCGAGCGGGTGCAGGGTTGGCGGCAGAAGAGATTGCTGGCGACGTGAGAGGATCATCCCATCAAGAGACAACGCAGACAGAGGGACACACAGCATTGTTCATGCAGGAAGACAGACGGGCCACTTCATTACGTCCCCCAGTGCAACTGTAAGTTATCTTCCTTCAAGTTTTTCTCCAACCTCATTGTGCTTATAGCTAGCCAGTTGCAGAGAATTACATGTAATCAATAACACACTGGGGGATAGTGGCAGTTATCAACCAGATTTATTGTCAAAACACCATTTCACAGCTGCAGCTACACTTTCTGAGCGCCTGGTGGGTTAACTGGCTGTTTACCCGTTTTCACATTTGTGACATTATTACAGGCAGCTTGAAACTACTTTGTAAAGGAGGCTATTCATTATATATACTACTGGAACTGACATTGAGCATTATTCAATACCTCCAGATTTGTTCTAAGGCTGACGGTGATCACTAATTTTTGAATATTTTGATATACCCGGACACATCAAATTCATTGTGCTATACATAAAAAATCTTTTTTCATATATTTTATGTAACAACAGATATATTTTTTTCAATAAATTGTTTGCATAAAAAAAAAAAAAAAAAAAAAAAACATCCTTTTTTCTATCAGCATGGATGAGGATCAAGAGACTGTGATTGAGCTGCCAACTACATATGTACAAAAATGTGGCAATAATACTGAAAGGACCAAAAGAGCCCTTCATATCTTTGATGATGTACCAGGGAACTTAACCTGTGAAAATTCAACTGATCTTATTGATCATTTCGTTAAACTTGAAAGACTCCTAACTCAGGACATTCGTCTCTTTTGGGACATTATAACTCTGGAAAACTATTTAAAGACCAAGCGCATCCCCAGAGGACTAAGAATCAAAAAAATGCCATCATTTGGGTTCCCAAATACCGAGTTCCAATTCCAATGGAGAAAAATATTGGACGAATGTTCCAAACAACTTATTGAATTAATTGTTGGGGCTAAAGTTAATGAAAAGAAAATGTTAACATCTGATATAGAACGTATGAAAAAAGAATTATATAGATTCAAAGATATGGACAGGTTCCCCCACAATGATAAAATTCTCCTACAAAATATTGATAAAATGGAGAAAGGTGTTATTGATAAAAAACAGGATAAATTCTCCAGAGATAGGACTGACTATGAAAAAGGTCAGGTCTATGTCTGGGAGAGACCTGTTCCCACTAGGGAGTTCAATAGAAACAGATTTCCCTCCCAATCCACACCACGCAGGTGGTCGTCAGAGGAGGAGGTTAACACATCAAAACCTAACACCAGATCAATTTTAAAGTCACCCCACACAGAACGGAGACAAAGTTTTGACACTGATTCCTCTGATTACAATGACAGACCATCCGTCTCTTTCATTGCCCACGACAAACACACCACTAAAGACTCAGAGGGCGGGTATTTTGACAGAACATACATGATGAATCCTAGGGAAGATCGCTCACGACCAACACATTCTAATTCTGACAATACCCAGTCAAAAAACTCAAAAAGTGTAGAAGGGGCAAGAAAAACAGAAAAATCATACGGGACAGACAACAAGAGGAAGAAATATTCTTAGATCCTCAACATAACAACTTTATTAATATTTCTGACCTGACTTTGACATCATCCCAAATATTGTTGCTCAATAAAGGCTTGAATTATGCCCCCCAAGAAAATTTTGACCTCTTCACAACGATAATTGACTTACAAAAATACACACGCAAATGGGCTCTTAAGAAATTGTTTTCAAAAAACACTAACAAAACTTTATCTCAATCTATCACAAACACATCACAAACCATCATTGACAATGCCATTGTGATTAAGGCTCCAACCTTTGCTGAAAGCACGGTTGAGTTTGATATGCAGTCCTTATACGATGAGGGACACACAGAGGCAACTATTGAACCTCCCTTTTTCGGCCATACTGATTCTAAACTTAAAAAACGGTCTTTATTTGTGCCAAACAACACCAAGGGCCCATGTCTGTCAACATTTGAGAGGCTGGTGGACAGAGATTTGAGGTTACTAGCCAAAGGCTACTCATTCTCTGATTCATCATATGTATCAGATAATCTTACCCCACAGGAAAGAATTGATTTAGATCTACTGAAGAAAAATACAGACATAATCATAAAAAATGCTGATAAGGGAGGAGCAATAGTTGTACAGTCATCCATCAAATACCGGGACGAGGCTTTAAGACTTTTGAGCAACAAAGATTTTTATGCCACACTAAAATCAGATCCAACAAAGGGGTTCCTGGGGGAGCTTCAAGATCTTTTAGAACTTGGCGACACTTTATATGTTTTATCTAACAAAGAAAGGCAATATCTGGCATGTGAGTTTCCTACAATTCCAATTTTCCACCATCTCCCAAAGATCCACAAATCACTGGAGAACCCCCCGGGGAGGCCTATTGTCTCCAGTATTGGATCTTTGGGAGATGGTGTTTCACGTTATGTGGACAAATTTCTGCAACCCATTGTAAAAACCTTACCTTCATTCATTGAAGACACTACAGCATTGTTAATTTCATTAGAAGATATGTCTTGGAAGGAGGGATATCGATGGGTCACCATGGACGTCACATCACTGTACACTATTATTGAACACGAGCACGGCCTAAGGGCCATTAATCACTACTTACAACTTTCTACACTTTCCATAGCACAAATCACTTTTATTACTGATTCTATTCTTTTTTTACTCACACATAACTATTTTCTTTTTGACACACAATTTTTTCTTCAAAAACAGGGCACAGCTATGGGGACTTCTTTTGCACCCTCATATGCTAATTTGTTCATGGGTTTATGGGAATCTATTCACATTTATGGTAGCACTAATTCATTTCGTTCTAACATTATTTTTTATAAACGTTTCATTGATGATTTGATTTTCATTTGGGAGGGTGATCTAAATAGTCTTCACACATTCATTGAAACTCTTAATACTAATAATATGAATCTTCACTTTACTTTTGAAACTGATATTGTTAAAATCAATTACCTTGATGTGACCATCCATGGTGACCCTATCACTGGTATACATACTGATATATATACAAAACCACATGCCAGGAATTCATATCTACACGCCAGAAGCAGTCATCCTAAAACATTGATACGTGGGATCCCTAAGGGACAATTTCTGCGTTATAGACGCCTTTGTTCAGACCCAGAAACCTTTTTGAAACACTCCAAAACACTAAGTGATAAATTCTTATCCAGGGGATACAATAAAGCCGATGTTGATGTGGCCCTCCTTAATGCTAAAACTGTGGACCGTGTGGATCTATTGAAAATGAAAATTAGAAACAAACAAACAAAATTTCAGGATATGCCATTATTCATTACAAAATTTAGCAAACAGGCGTCACAAATTAGACAGATAGTGTCCAAACATTGGAACATATTAAAACTGGACAAAGATTTGGATACATATACGACACACGGTCCCAGATTTGCTTTCAGAAGGGCCAACACATTAGCCTCATCCATTTCTAAAAGCTTGTACAAATCTCCAAGTCAATCCCGTATGAGTAACATACCCAGAGGTTTCTTTAGATGCAGTTTCTGCAAATGTTGCAAATATGCCACACCAACTAAGAGAGTACACACATTGTTTCCAAAAGGTAAACATAGAATTAACACCTTTATTAACTGTCAAACAAGTCACGTTGTATATGTGATTACATGCGGATGTCGATATAAATATGTGGGCAGAACCATCAGATCATTGTACATTCGTATCTCAGAACATGTCAGATTAATCAATAAGAAAGATTTAGTACATCCACTATCCAAACATTTTGTACAATGTCCACTTGGTGGACTTAAAAATTTCTCATTTTGTGCGGTCGAACACGTCCCCTCTTGTATTAGGGGAGGCGATAGATTGAACCGACTAAATAAAAAGGAGATGTCATGGATATTTTCCCTGAATACTTTGCAGCCTTACGGCCTAAATGTTGAATGGGAACTGAAATATTTTCTTGGAGATTAACTGTTGCATAAAGCATATATACATATTCTTTGGTTTTATCATATGCTTCCTCTTCCTTCCCTTCCCCCCTCCCACCCTCCCCCCTTCCCCCCTCCCACCCTCCCCCCTTCCCCCCTCCCCCCCCTCTCCCTCCCCCCCCTCCCCCTCCCCCTTCCCCCCCCCCCTTTATTCCCCCCCCTTTCCCTCCCTTCCCCCCCCCCCCCTCTTCCCTTTATCTGGTTTCCCATTTATTCCTTTATACTTCATTGCATTTATTGTATTATTTCTTATTGTTTCATTACTAAGATAATTATTATGTAAATAATAAGATCAACAAGCTATTTGTTAATGACAGCTCTCTCAATTTTCTCTTGTAAAAATCAAAAATTAGGAGTCCGGGTGATTTCATAATATTATTGTTGTATTTCATTATAAACTTTATTTACATTGGTGCTTTTTTCTTTTAATGTACATGTTTTTAGTTCTTTTGACCAATATACTAGTGATTTTGGTTATACATGTATTGTATATGCTTTTTCTTGCCAAACATATAGATTGGTCATTTTTAACCCCAGCTATGTTTTTAACTTCACATGCCATTATCAGCAATGTCAGGATGTACACCTGTTACCCATTTGTTTGGGGCTTGACCACAGGTGTTGTTACTTGCATTTGCTATATATGCATCATGTTTTTACAAACGGATCACTCTTTTGACAAAGGCCTGACGGGCTGAAACGCGTCAAGAGGATCCGTTTGCACTATGTTCTATTAAAGTTTCATGCCACACTGATCAGCCTTTCCTGAAGCTTTTATTCCACGGCTGTGCGGCGTACTGACCTCCCTGGGGAGGATTTCTAGCATATCTATAGTTGAACTACTATCAACGACACATTATCACACACTGCATGTCTTGTCTTGTTGAGTCACAGCCACATTCAGGTGTGCCACATCTTATATTAATGTACCACACATATCCTCTACCAAAAACAACACTTTTTGCAATATGACCACCTTCATGATAACCATTGTGAATGGTCATCTCATGATAGTTATGTACATTATGATACTGATATCACTACACAACATATGATTTTTATGTACAAATTTAATGTATTTTTCCTCACGCATTACTGCAGAACCATAGTATGTTGTATGTTAGGGAACTCAAAAATTCTAAGTACACAGGCATGTACATTGTTATTACAACTATTTATGTTCACTTTCACACACACATTTTGGGTAAAGGAACTGATGCTGTTAGGTACTCATAAATACAGAACATACAATAACTGTTTGTTCAATATTTACACATGTAATTGTAAAACTAATGTTATTGTTAAATATAGTTGCCCCTGGAGGACATGTGTCACCTGAGACGGAACAAGTGTCTTCACCTGGGTCAGCCAGCTCAACACACCTAGAAGGTGAGTGTATCAGTTGGTGGCCATATAATATGTGCTCTTCTATATGTTATGTTGTCATGTTCATTATTTGTTTTGCACATCTTCTTTAAATAGGATTACTTAGTGTATGTGAAAATGAAGTGTAAGGCAACATGTATTGTGTTACTGATGTTAACTATCATGTAGGAGTTGTGAGTTTAGAGCAAGTTTTCATTCATTCATATTTCATACTGAGTCCAAACATTATTCTTAAGTCAAGGTAGTTTTTAATGTGAGGTTATAAAACGTATGGAAACATGTTAGTTGTTACTTATGACACAGTAGAATTACATAGTAACACAGCAGAGATTAACATGCCATTTAATAATGTGTACATTTATTTGTAGAACATGATGAAGAGGATTATGATGATGATGATGATGATGATGATGCCGCCGCCGCCATAGACACACAAATACAAGCAAGTGACCATGAAGACGTTCCAATTGAAACTGTTTTACCGCCAAATCGTCCAGCAAATACGACATACAATGCAATTGTAGCTTCTGAGGGAAAAATTGTGGAAGCAGAAAATCGTCGCCATTCTGACCTGATGACAGTGCTGGAAAGGATGATTGCACTGCAGGAAGAAACAGTTTCACAATTGGCACATCTCCACAGAGTCTTCATTGAAGTGCCGAAACAGTTGCAAAAAATCAACACCTCATTCGAAGCATTAGTTGTTCAGCAAACACAAGCTAATTACTTGAGAATGACGAATGTACCACAATTCAACTTGAACAGCTCACAGGCAGGATCTGTTCATGCTGGTCAGTTTTCACCACATGCTTCTGATCTTCATTCACCAGGTCCAAATGTTACCGGTCAAGTAGCAGACATTGCTGTGCAGGTTCCTGACGACATACTACCGCTGCCATCTGTACAAAATCAGCAGCTGACACCTACAAAGGAGCCCACAAAAACAAAACACAAGCAGTTACTACTGACCAGTTTTTGGTCAAAAACAACAAAAGACACACATGAAACAGACCAACCATCACTTGTGCAGTGTCTACCAACTTGCTCACATGTGTCAGTGGGCACAAGCCCTGTCGGTGAGTCACTGGCCACAAGCCCTGTAGGTGAATCACTGCCCAAAAGCCCTGTAGGTGAATCACTGCCCAAAAGCCCTGTAGGTGAATCACTGCCCAAAAGCCCTGTAGGTGAATCACTGCCCAAAAGCCCTGTAGGTGAATCACTGCCCAAAAGCCCGGTAGGTGAATCACTGCCCAAAAGCCCTGTAGGTGAATCACTGCCCAAAAGCCCTGTAGGTGAATCACTGCCCAAAAGCCCTGTAGGTGAATCACTGCCCAAAAGCCCTGTAGGTGAGGCACTGGCCACAAGCCCTGCCCGAGAAGTGCCAGAGGCCACTCAAAGTGGCTCTGTTGTGGCTAAAGTTGGTGGCAAATGAAAAAGGAAAATTCAAGAGACAACAAGCAGGCCTGTTACTCGGTCTCAAAAGGAACAAAAAAATAAATGTTCTAATTCACAAAATATGTCTTTGGCCTTGTTTTGTTGACTTCAGATTATCTAATTAATATTGTATGTATGCTGAAGAGTGTGTTGTTTCCAAACTTTCAAATATGTTCTTGTACACGTGAAGTTTTGGAAATGTTAACACTCCTAATTAATGAATAGTGTTCTAAATATTTATGTTTTAATCGTCTGTTCAGTAATGGTCCACCAGGAGCCAGTTGCTAAGTTTAGAGAAGCTGCCATTGACTTTGCAGCAAAACATTGCATTTGGGTGTGTTACTTGATGTAATCATTGCATGTGCATATTATTCACATGCAATTATAAAAGCACCTATTTAACTGCAAACATCTTTCTTGTACGTGTACAGCAGGATTTTGTGTTAAATATTACTTACCTTTGCTGGCCATTGTAATGTTGTCCTTTAATCATTTATGTGTTCTTGTTTCAAGAACATCTCTGAATTTATACTAATATATATGTAGTATGTATGCATATATGCACACACACACACACACACACACACTGTGTGTGTGTGTGTGTGTGTGTGTGTGTGTGTGTGTGTGTGTGTGTGTGTGTGTGTGTGTGTGTGTGTGTGTGTGTGTGTGTGTGTGTGTGTGTGTGTGTGTGTGTGTGTGTATGTATATATAGTACTATCTAAACTGGTATAGATGTATTTACAAAAAACATACACTTCATGCTTCCTTGTGAAAACACAGTATTTAAATAATACAGGCCTAATGTTTGAGAACTATACTAAGTGTGAGCCTCTAACATTATTGGGCGCAAACAAATGTTTATTACTTAATTCACTCATGTTTATCACCATTTAAATAGGTTTCATACAAGGCCTACTTACTGCCATCAATATGTTGTGTGTACTCCAGCAATATTTAAAAAAAAAAAAAAAAAAAAAAATTGTATATATATATATATATATATATATATATATATATATACATATACACATACACATACACATACACATACACACACACAATATACATATAGTACAATATACACTTTATATATTGTGACTGAAACCAGGGGATGGTAATAAATTCCGTATATAGGGCTCCCAGGATACTAGACAGTTTCTATCCTGTTTGGCCTGGGAGTGCAGCCTTATAATACATACACTCCATCCCACAGTTTGGCAAGCGCTGGAACTGAGGGATGAGAGATCCAGACCAGAGTTTGTCTGCTGCCTGATTTCTGTCACCTGTCATGCTAATTAGGAATCAGGTATGAAAGACTGATTTCCTGTTTGCTCTGGTCTCCCCACAAGAGCCAGGAGGCTGGAAGGCTGCTGAACTACAGAGGGGAGAAGCCTCTTCCCCAAACAGGTTCAATCTTTCTGTTCATTTGTGTAAGACTGCAAAAGTACCATGTTTTGATGTTGGAAGTGGAAAAGCCACTTCCAACCCTGAGTCAGGGATATCTAAGTTAAGTTATCGCTCAGGTGAGCAGCTTTTGTTTTGATCTGTTTTCTGTTGTATGCACTGTGGCAGTCTCAGTGCCTGGGACTGAATAAACCAGGCATAGCCTGTTTAAAGGAACAGTACGTGACGCCTCATCATTTAACCTACCCTAAAAGACCGTGTTCTAAACAGTCCCGGACAAACGACGGAGCCCCGGAGTAAGCTGTTTGTCACAATATATATATATTTATGAGAGAGATATATTTATATATATATAGATACACACGTATTTAAACTCATGCAGACAGGGAGTTAACCAGACTTTCAAATACACACAGAAATGTATGTGGGAAAAAAACATTTCATTTTGCAGGTGTGTGTATTTACTGATATGGCTGTCTAAGCACTATTTTCACACAGTGCTCTTTGTTATTTTGCAAGAAAACTCAATGTTACTGAATGAAAAGTGTAGTAATGTTTTCAGAAACGAGATAAAAAAAGGATACATGTTTGTCCCACATGCAGCTATCACAAACCACAAATGTTCAAGCAATTAAAACTACAAATCCAATTGGCGTTTGAAATAAGGAGTTACAGTTTATACTTTTGTTGACCTTGAAAAGGAAACACAGCAATTTGTTATCCATTGAGCAGTTTCATTTTGATGAGCAAAGAACAGATACCTGCACACATCTTTTGTGCTAATCTGCAATGGCTGATGAATTCGTGAAAATTATGAATCCGAATTTAGGGTATAAATACATGGTGTCAGAAGCTATTTTGAGAACTTGCGGACACCAAGCGAGCACACGCCAAATCTATGATTTGAATAGAGCAAAATATCCTTATTACCAAGACCGTCGGCATGCGCGCAATTTTAATTCCTCAATAAGATTCACTTTATCAACTAATGACTTTTTTGAACGTGTGCAGGATAAGCTAGAACACAACTATGGTTTCTGGAAGATTGCCAAAGAAAAACATTTCACCGTGAAAGAAGGCACATATATTGTGGTTAAAGGCATATTTATTCCTAATGCCAATAGCAATGGATCCGCTACTACTGTTCCGTGTGAATCGATACCTGCTGCAATATCTGCACCCTCCATTCCTGAAACCCACATTCTACAAGAACATAACTACTATGATTATGTACCAAGCCTTTCAGCTGAAAATGCATTGGAATGGGTACCCGAAGAAATGAACCTACCTCCCGACCAATTGTTTGAAGAAAGCAGTGGCGATTCCTATGAGCGCTTCATGGAGGAGATGTGTGTCATACTGGATTCAGCGGGTGGGTCAAGCGTGGATGAAAAAGCCTTGCATTTCTGGAGCGACCAGTTGCAGCCAGACGAAGAGTTAATTCTAGAAGAATGGTAAATATAACAACCGTTATGAGTTGACTCTGCGTTTAAATTTTTTCTTTTTCTAACCACCATTTTCCCTTTCAATGCGTGGATACAGCGTAACATTGCAGACTGCATAACATGTAGCGATCACAAACAAATTGTTTCCGAATACAATATAGTAGAACCTGAAAGAGTAGTACACATTGCTGACGGAATAAATATACGTACTTTCCTATCACTTTAAACATATTAGCAACATTTTACCATAACTCTAACACATACCTGTTTTGTTATCATGCTACATCTACAACATTTAAAAGCGGGTCCACCACGTATGACGTGGGACCCTTGTCATGGCCCAAGGCGTCCTTAAAAAGGATTACGGATGTAAGTCCCGCCCCCAAGCGACGTGCGCGCCTCAAAGCCTATTGGCTGTCATGTTTTGTTATAGTAACGGTAACTGCAGTGTGTCATGTGTGCGGCTCAGTGTTTGTAGGCGTCAACTGGGCGTTAGCCGAATGTTAATTGAGTGGGACGAGTGTTAGCGTGCGTTTCACGCTGGTTTAACATGACGTCACACGTATTGCATTTGCGCATTGTGTTATCGGCCGTCCTTTCTGTCCAAACACATCTGTTTAAAAAGAATACAGATGTACTCGTTTAGAACGAATGTAGTTTCGTATTCATTGTATTTGAAATAAAGATTTTATGTTTAATGATATTTTCAAGATGTATTGAACGCACAACGTACGCTTTGTTTTGCGCATGCGCAAACAGTTAGTGCAGCCAAGCGTGAAGTGCGTGCGCACACTAAGATGTGCGCGCACATTTTTCAGTATACAGGCAACGTTCACATCATATACATAGTTATGCCTGCTACAAATTTAAAGAAACATTACATACTGATGTACACTTGTACTTCTAACATATAAGTGAGTGACGTGTGTATGTACACAATCATATAGAGCTGTGTAACGCGTTGTCACGGATACATATATAGTAAGGTGCCATCTTTGACCATCATGTGTTTGCTGTATTTCAGAGATGTCGGGGAAGATACAATCAGATCAATGTATGATTTCTGAAGAGTCTACCTTTATATGAGATGATTGTGAGGAGGAGCCACCGACTACTATACTACATATGGAACTAATTTTATATTGCTTGCAGCGCTTATTAACAAACAATTTAAAATGTGATACCCTTATGCCTATATTGCATAAGCACTTAATTAACATAATGATGTTGCAAAATAGTGCCTCATGAATTTTTATTGAGTGTTCTTTAATGACTACTATCATTTTATGGCATGGTGTGTTTTATATATAACAACCATTCCCACTCTGCTAACACATTTGTGTATTCTATTGTGTAATGGAACGTATGACTGTCGAAACTATGTAACAATAATAATAAGAATAATAATAATAATTATAATATGAGCATGTTCATGTATAGCGCTGCTAGTTGTACACAGCGCTTTACAGACACATTTTTCAGGCTGAGGTCCCTGGCCCGTGGAACTTACAATTTATTTTTGGCCGCCTGAGGCACAGGGAGATAAAGTGACTTGGCCAAGATCACAAGGAGCCGACACCGGGAATTGAACCAGACTCCCCTGCTTCAAACTCTCAGTGCCAGTGTGTGTCTTTACTCACTGAGCCACTCCTTCTCCCAATGTAAAGGACACTTACAACCAACTAGCCATTTCTTGTTAAAAATCTCTTGTTACATGGGTATGTTGATAAAATGGTTTGGGACTGTAGCAATTAATGTTATTGGCCAGATGTTGTGGTCCCCTACAATGCATGATGTTCTGAATATGACATCAACATCATGTAATGAAGTACATTTCTGTGTATATTTCATTAACCTAACTAACTATAGTTTACTGTGTTTATTAAACGTTCTAAAAATACATAGTATAGTCAATATGATGATATAAGCTACCATAATAAAGCTGGTGTTATCATTTGTCGGTGTTATACATGGATCCTACACAAATTGATACAGACACAAACAGTTGTCTTAAAAAGTGTGTCTATGCTAATGTGCACGTGATTGACGTTACAATTGTGAGAATACTTGATAATTATCATCATGATAATGATGAAGTGACGTGATTTATATTGCAAAAATATTACCAACATTGTCATATAGGTAAATTAGAAATGCTAAATGACAGTAACATTTACAACAAAATTGTGTTTTCTGTTAACAGTTTTACACTTGGTACATGTAGGACACATCCACACACGTGTGACTTATACATACACATGTCACAAATTTAAATTAATGTTGACTATTAATTCCTAGCATTAAAAAACACCTACATTGCTAAATATAAGATGTAGTACGCATTGTTGTGATTACAGGCATTCATGCATGGAGTGTTATGATCAGTCAATTTCATCCGTGATGAATGAGCTCCCGTAAGTAAACAAATAAGTACAGTTATCCCCTTGTCTCCAAACACCTCTATATTACATTAATGGAATTTATAAGGAAACATACATAAAATGTGATGAAATGGGAGTAATCATTTTCTAATACAATGCACATGAAACCTCAAGAGTAGCTAAATGCATATACATGATACAGAAAGTACATGTATGTTACATTTGTCTTTAAACCAATATGTTGGGTTTTTACTTCAAATAATTATAGGAAGATTGAGGTAGGCACATCTTATGAGAGATGTCAGCAAATATACATACCATGATCAGTCATACTGGAGATATACCTATAATGCAAAGGAACAATATATAAATTGCAAACATTGACATGCCATCTTCAGTACCGTAAACAACACAGCAAAGTGTGTATTTGGTGTTAAATGTGCAACACCATGTATATTTAATCACATTCAAAATGTAAATCAGCCTGGTGTACACATCATATGGATGTACATGTTACACTGCACCAATAACATTGTATGTAAGCATACTACAAGCATGAATGAGTATGGGCATAATATGTGTATTGTCTTAGCATAAGGAACAAAACAATGCTAAAATATTAGTGCTTTGTTACCCCAGTTGTATTCACATACACACAACTAAAGTACAATTGAAGAGGGATTATATAACCTGTGCAACAATAACATACCGGTGCCACATCCCTTTGTGCACACAGCAGAGAAAAGAAAGGTGTGCAACCCATATTCATCTGTGTCCTAACAGAAGGTTATATAAAAAAACATTAATGTTAATATAACATAATAAAACTATAAAAGTAGAACTTGGAACATATATGTTTTTACTTACTGGCTGTTTGTTCATTTTCAGCAGCTACATGGGTGGGATGCTCGTCTACCAAAGGCTCATCTAGGTCTGATTGTACATTGTGCCTGAGTGCAACATTGTGCAAAATGCAACAGGCAAGGATAATATCAGACACTTTTTGAGGCTTGTATAGAAGAGCCCCACCAGTTCTGTCCAGACACCTAAATCTGGTCTTGAGTAGGCCAAATGTCCTCTCTATAACAGATCTTGTCGAGATATGGGCTGCATTGTACCTCTCCTCTGCTTCAGTTTGAGGGTTTAGCACCGGAGTCAAGAGCCACGGCCTAATTCCGTATCCTGAGTCACCTATAATGAATGGAGCACACATAAGCTGACATTAGTGATCAAATTGTACAATGGCAACATTCCTAAATAAAAATGTGTTTTGTGTTAGAACATGTAAATCTGTACTCACCCAGCAGCCAACCATGTTCAAAATGTCCCTCTTCGAACGCATGGAAGACTGAAGAGTTCCTCAGGATAGAGGAATCGTGACTGGAACCAGGGAATTTGGGTACCACATGCATTATCCTCATCGTGGCATCACATACCACCTGTACATTGAGTGAATGGTAGTGCTTACGATTGCGGTACACATGCTCACTCTGACTAGATGCAATCAAAGCAACATGTGTGCAATCGATTGCACCCAGCACAGATGGTATCCCTGCTATATTATAAAAGCCAGTCCTGACTTCCAGCCACTCTGTTGCCTCTGTAGGAAAATGAATATAATTCCTAGCGCGTCTATTGAGTGCATAGAGAAACTGGGTAAAGGCCCGCGAGAATGTAGATTGCGAGACCCCGCCCACTATGCCCACAGTTGTCTGGTATGACGCGGAAGCAAGATAATGTAATGAGCACAGCATTTTAACAAGCCCAGGGACTGCACGACCTCTGGCTGTGAAAAAATCTAAATCTCCCCTTATCTCCTGATAAAGAGATAAGATTGCTGCTGAACTCAAACGATAGCGACTTACAATCTCCTCCTCACTCATCCCATCTAACAGGGTTCTCTCCCTGTACAGACGCGGACGAGGCACAACTTGTCTCCTCTGTCTTCTCCTCTGATCTCCTGTCCCTCTCCCTGTCCCTCGGCCTGTCCCTCTCCCTGTCCCTGTCGTATCCGCGTGACTGTCCCTGTCACTGTCCCTCGGTGTGTCCCTCCCTTGCCCTATATGATTCTCTTGATCATCAAGCATGTCATAGAAAAGAATGTTCCTCCGTCTCCTAAACAATCTCAACATTTTGAAATGAGTAGCTGTGAATGAGCAGGTAATGGGCGTCCTTTAAATAGGTATGTGATGATGTCAGGTGACTGCACCGACACACTTTATTCGAGCAAATACCCAGTATGTACCTGGCAGATACCTGGAATGCGCCGCTCCTCACCTCTGACAAGCCCCGTTGCGTTTGCCTTCCCAGCCTGGGTTCATGCCTGGCTGACGGGCGGCTGATCTGTTAAATGATAATGATTAGGATTTAATAGGCTGCAATGCTTCGCGTGTCTACCAGATGGCATAAATTCATGAATTGTAATGCAGTATATATATATATACTGTGCAGTATTGCAGCCAGCGGGAATAAAATGCTTCAATCCCTGCCTGAAAATAACCCAATGCACTCTGGCAGAAAACAGTCACAAACCTCAATACACCCGGGTATACCCGAATTCGTGGGACTAGCCTTGCTCGAATAAAGTGTGTCGCCAGTGTGACATAGTAAAATGCAAGGTGTTACATTAACATAATAAAGTACTTGTGTGGCAAGCTGTGTGCAGTTGTTGTTATAAGTATTTGTTGTGTGTATTCTGCAGGGAATGATGATATTTGCCAATGATGTGACGTGAAGCTTTGTACAAACATTGCTTGCAAATAAATAGTTGCATGTGCAATGCATGTAAAACTTCTGAACGCAAGAGTCAGTCATGTAATGAGACAAAAAGGCTGAGATTGACGTGGGAAAAGTTTTGTGTAACATGTGTAATTAGCCATGTTATTGTGACATGTTGCCAACAATGAATAGTCGTGTGCATATGCATGCATTTCTGTAATGAGGATAGTTGCTATAGAATGAGTTTACAAGGTGTCCCAATGATGAATTACTGTACATGTGTGTATAAGTTAGGTTGAAGTGCTTGTAATGCAACGGTTACAATGTAAACATGCAATGTGATTGCTCGTCCAATAAGTGACGTCATGAAAATAGGGAGGACCAAACGTAGATGTAAACATGAGAATTTAGATGTACATGAACGTTTAAAGATGCGTGACACATTACAAGCATTGTGTAATGTAAAGGAACATGAATATACTGTGTATGTGTGACATGTGTGACATGTGTAACATCATGTAAATAATTGTCGATCAGTTCAGTAAAATGTGTGCTATGATGTGAGGTTCTCCTTTAAGAGTTGAGTATAGTATTTTCCCTTGACACATCATCACATGATGAGTAATGTGACCCGCAAATGCTGAAAACATGTAAAAGTAGAATGTTATGCAAATAATACACGTCAGCTGTGACACAATGCAGGGAATGCCCCCACACTGTAATGCAAATCCCCTTTGTATTGTGAGCAATGAAACGTAAACAGTACTATACTGTTATACGTCCCCGCTCCATTGACTCCATTGATGTACAGAAGATTTTTTTTTTCTAAGTGCCGTTCCGGCAGCCTTAGCGATCGTTCTCCCGTCCAAACTGCCAACTTTAGTTGGCGGGAGAAATTGGCCATAACATCTCAATTTCGTAGTGCCGATCAGCCCCGATAAGCTGTTTTTTGTTTGTTGAATCCAGCCGATTTAAAAAAATGGCGATCAGTGGCGAAAACAGGCTTATCGGCAGCCGACTGGCCATAACAAAATAATCGGCTCCGAAACCTGGCGAAATCAAGCACTTATCGGCGCTTACTGAATCTCAAACCCAATTTTGGCTATAAAATGGTGATAATTCCCTTATCAACGCTTACTGCATGAGGCCCTTAGTGATATTATATATATATATAAAAACAAAACACAAAAAAGCGCAAGCTCCATAGCGCGTAACTGTGTACAAATGAGGGTGAATTTATTAAGAAAAGTGTCCCTAGGAGATACACTTACAAAAAGTTAGAATAAAATATACACACACACATACTCTCTCCTCGCCCCCCCCTACACACCGTGGGATCACTGTGGTCTCCGGTCTCTGTGACAGCCGAGGAAGCGGCAGCCCGGGTGTCACCCTCAGCCAGGGCGGCTGTCACTGCGGGTCACCGGGTATCAGTGAGGGGTCCGGACACAGGGGAGAGAGAAGTGGGGGGGCTACTGATGCGGCGGGTCACCGGGTGTCAGTGAGGGGGTCAGACACGCCGGGACATGGGGGCAGCGGCAGCCTCAGCTCAGTGGCTGTCAGTGAAGGAGGAGACCATCTTCTCACGATTGGCTGATCCGGGTCACCTACCTGGCGGAGCTGCCACGCGGGGTCACGGAAGCCGGGGACACGGAGTTGGAGGTGAGATCGGGAGTGAGTGGGGAGATTTGGGGTGTCGGGGGGGAGATTGGGGTGAGGGGGTGGTCATGGAGGCCGGGAGAGATTGAGGTGAGGGGGGTCACGGAGGCCAGGAGAGATTGGGGTGAGGGGGGGTCACGGAGGCCGGGAGAGATTGGGGTGAGGGGGGGTCACTGAGGCCGGGAGAGATTGGGGTGAGGGGGGGTCACTGAGACCAGGAGAGATTGGGGTGGGGGGGGTGGCGGATGGCCCGAGGGGAGGCGACAGATGGCCCTGCAGGGGCCTGTGGCAGACAGAGGTGCGGAAGGGGCTGGCTGCCGGAAGGGTGAGGAGTGAAAGCGCTGAGGAGGGAAAGTATTGCTGAGAGGCGGGGGAGGAGCGAAGGCACTGCTCAGAGAGCCGGAGGCGAGGTAATCTCCCCCAACAACATGAACCCACCTCCGACTTTTTTTTCTTATTCCAGCGCGCGCGAGCGGGGGAAAAACAGCAGCGCGAATGGGGGAAATTAAAAAAACAAACACGTGTGCTGCTTGGGTCAATATTTACTTGCCCGGAGGTTAAATCCACTCGCCCCTGGCGTGTAAATGTATATGATTGTCGAACACTGTATATATATACACACACACATACATACATACATATATATATATACACATACATACATATATATATATATATATATATATATATATATATATATATATATACACACACACATACATACATACATAGGATCCCCTGATGAAAACAGTTTAGCTGTTGAAAGGCGTAGGGCCAGGTGTGCTGTGGATTCCTGCAGCTTTGATTTATGAGTTCTGCCTGACATTCTCCTGCTTGCCATCTCCGTGCACGGCGTGACGTCATCTGTTCGTTCCGCCGCAAACATTGTCCCCGGTGGGAACCTAAACTATCTGGAGGTGTGTTCCCGGGGAAAGAATACTGTGAGGAGCCTGATGACGTGAGTTCCTGCTGGCAGAGATACACGAGGGCTGTACTGGATGCGGTGGTGTCACGGAGCAGAGTAGCAGAGCAGCAGCGCTTACAGAACCTTTGGAGCATGAGTATTACTCATACAATGCTTTTTTATCTTTTATGTTTGCGAGTTCATTTTATGAGCCTTTTATTGGGAATTAAACCATTTTTTGCACAGTAATGCACTTGGATTGGGCGCTTTTTTCTTCTATTTTCTATGCAGGTGGAGAGGGAGGTCGTTGTGCCCTTTAAAGAAGCAGCCTTTTTCCTGTCAGTGCTTTTCTGTTTCTTGCATTTTTTGGACTTCATTTGGACTTCAAAGGATTTGTGACAAAAGTTTGTTATTGGGTCCACAGCACATCTTTTTATAACTATATATGCATTTGGTTGCACAGTTAAATATTATTGATTATAATATTGATTATATATATTGATTGCACAGTTAAATATTATTATTGTCATTTAGGTTTTTTATATATTTATACATTTTCTGATCATTTATTATAATTCTATTGCTGTCACACCATACCCAAGCGCAGTCCTTTTCTGTATATATATATATATATATATATATATATATATATATATATATATATAATCAAAAAATAAATAGATGATACCGTTCTGTGGCTAACGAAATGCTTTTATTTGTGCGAGCTTTCGAGATACACTGATCTCTTCTTCCGGCGATGTTACAATGAATGAAGCAAGGATAACTTAAAGACACTGTTTTTAAGTTATCCTTGCTTCATTCATTGTAACATCGCCGGAAGAAGAGATCAGTGTATCTCGAAAGCTCGCACAAATAAAAGCATTTCGTTAGCCACAGAACGGTATCATCTATTTATTTTTTGATTATTGAAGCTCGGCTAACACGGTACTGATACCTCTACATGTATATATATATATATATATATATATATATATATATATATATACAAATACACAGAAAAAACAGGCGCACTCATAGCGTAAAATTGTATAACAATAAATTTATGGAATAAGGGATAAAAATACACACTCACAAACAGAGCTGAATAAAATGCATTTTTGAGTACAACTCAGCCCGTTCAGACGCAGGAACCCAAAGAGGAGGACTTCGGTGTGATGTCCGCAGTGTGTCTTGCCACAATAGCCCCTCTATGTCCCAGCAGGGACCGAAAGCCACAAGGGACGCCGCCTTCCCCTTGCTCCGGCGCTACACAGAGCATACACTGAATCAAATCTCACGTGAGCTCAATGACGTCAGCGAGGTTTCAGCCGGAGAGAGTTCACAGTGTAAACAGGAACTTGAATGTCTGAATGGCTGGTAGCAAAATGCTAACAACGCAGCAAAAGTGCAATATATGCAGATGAGTGTCAGTATAAAATATACAAACTGGACAGTAGGCTCCACAGCAATCTCTACGCGTTTCGTCTCGAACGAGACTTCATCAGGAGTAATAGCATAGGCATTAAACACAGTTATATAGTACATAAGACCAATCAGAGCATAGAAGACAGAGGATTAGTAATGAGATACACATGATGTATCATATATACAAATGTAAATACAACTGTATGCTCCTCTGCATGTCTTAGGCAGGTCTGCAACCCCGCCTTTCACCATTATCACCCAGCACACAGCACTTCCATTGCAGCAAGGGATTCTGGGAAATGACATGCAAATGAGCACACAGTGCCATTTTTTGCTTCAAAAACCATTTTTAACATGGTTCCCTATAGGCTTAAGCTTGCTGCATGGTCACAGCTTTGAACACAGCCAGGGTTAAGGTGCATAGCCAGAAAACCCACCCACAGACAGCTGTTTTGACCTTAATGGGTCTCATCAGTGTGGGGTTGGTTAACTGGGTATGCACAGAAGCTAAAGGATGTGGCTTAGTGAATAGCGCTCGCCGGAATTTCACGTTCTAAGAGCACTTTGCGCTCTTTAAACGACTTATCACTGCTTAGTGCATAGCCCCATTGTATTCAACTTGTCTCATATTAATGTAAATAAATAGAAACAGTATGCCAATTAAACTTCACAATCCACCACAGTAAATGTAAAAAGGGCAAATGGGGATCTCAAAAATACCTAATCTAAACTCTATTAATTATACACATTGGGTGATGTAAACCCTTATTAATGAATCCATAAACCAAGAATCCCTTAAAGTGATGTCACATCGTTTTGAAATAATGTGACCTATCATATGGTACAGCAACCAATGGGATTGTCTTAAATCACATTGGCTGTAATACCATGTGATATAGCCATGTGGTTTTAAGGATGTGACGTACCTCCATTGGAGATGACGTGCCATCCTTAAAAAAAGAGGCGGGCACATGATACAGCATCCAATCGGATTGGAGCTGTACCATCTGACCCAATAATGTGACATCACAGGCCCTATATAAGGCCTGTATGTCTCATTTTAAAGGAAGAAGTCGACGCGGCAAGATCCGTTTGGATTTAACATGGTAGTTTTGGATTGACAGATGAAGATAGAAAAAAATAAGAAAATAATTACAGAAGAAAATACAATAGAAGGTTAAAGAAGATTTTTTTTACCTGTGCCTGATCTTCAAGGTGGATGGAGATGGATTACCAGTGATGACGTCGCAGGTCGAGAGCTTCCAGATACTCTGGGATTCAGAGGGTGAAGACGTCTTAAGGTAAGATAAATATTGAATGTATGTTATTGTCGTTTTTCAGGTATTTTTATTGTTTTAATTTATTTTTATGTTTGTGTTTGCCCGTTTACTGATAATGTATTAATCTGTGCCCCTTTAGAGTACAGATAAATAGTGATAGCCAACGCATTTTTTGGCAAATGCTTGTTTTCTATTGATTGTTATTTTTTCGATTTCTGTTTATTGTTTGGATTAAATTGTTTTGATTTTGGATGGCTTCTTTTTAGTACATTTTAGGATTGGTTAGCATTTTAAATTAATTATTTGCTTTGTTGACTACTGTTTTAAATTAATTAATGTATTTGTTGGCTAGTGGTTTAAATTAATTAATTGTTTTGTAGGCTTGTGGTTTTATTTATTTAATTGATTTGTTGGCTAGTGGTTTTATTTATTTAATTGATTTGTTGGCTAGTGCTTTTATTTCTTTCATTGATTGGATAGTTGTTTATTTAATTACATTATTATGTTTTGAAATAACATAATTGTTATTATTTTGCTGTTTTGGTTATAGATAATTTTTATTCGTGTGTGCTATTAGACTTTTTAATTGACCATTGAGTGCTATAGTGGCTTATAATGCCTACATTATATGGGTATTATATACCACTGTGCCAATCAATGGGTACAGGGGGGGTATAGTGGTTCCCATGGTGGTTGGTTAGGCCTCCTGGGTGAGTAGTGGGGGATGGGGGTTAACCCCTTAATTACTACAGTGGTTATTAACAGCTAAAGTAATTAAGGGGTTTATTTATTTATTTATAAAATGTTTTACCAGGAAGTAATACATTGAGAGTTACCTCTCGTTTTCAAGTATGTCCTTCACATAGTTAATATGACAAATAATACATGGTTAAAATAGTTACATAAGTGAACAGGGTATACATTACATACAATACATTGCATGCACAGTTAGAGAAGATGTATATTATAGGCATATGTAACTGTGACAGACCAGATTAAAATGTGAGACAGCCTTAGTTTTGAAAGAACTTAAACTGGTGGGGGCTTTGAGAGGCTCCGTTAGGTTGTTCCAGTTTTGGGGTGCACGGTAAGAGGAGGAGCAGCTGGACACTTTGTTGAGCGTTGGGACCATGAAGAGTTTTTTGGAGTCTGATCTCAGATGATAAGTTCTGCATGTGGTAGGGGTGAGGACCTTGTTCAGATAGATGGGTAGCTTGCCCAGAAAGTATTTGAAGGCAAGACAGGAAAGTTGAACTTTGCGCCTAGACTCGAGTGATGACCAATCTAGTTCTTTGAGCATTTCGCAGTGATGTGTGTTGTAGTTGCATTGGAGAACGAAACGACAAATTGAATTGTAGAAGGTGTCAAATTTACTAAGGGGGGTTTGTGGTGCCGAACCATATACTATATCTTCATAGTCTATAATTGGCATTAGTATCTGCTTTGTGATAAACTGTCTTACCAGCAGGCTTAGGGAGGATTTGTTCCTGCAAAGTACACCTAGTTTGGCATAGGTTTTGGATGTCAGGGTATCAATGTGCATTCCGAATGTTAAGTGGGAGTCAAACCATATGCCCAGGTATTTATAACTAGAAACAGGAGTTAGGGTGGTGTTAGCGTTGGTTCTGATCTGGAGCTCAGTCATTGGAAGCTTTAAAAATGTAGTCTTGGTCCAAAATGCCATTGTTACAGTCTTGTCAGTGTTTAAAAACAGTTTGTTTTGGGAAATTCAGTTTTCGAGTCTCAAAAAGAAAGACTGAAGTATGTGTTGAAAGTCAGAGAGGCTATGGCTTTGTGCATATAGGATTGTGCATCTGCATACATGTGTATTGAAGCATCCTTACAAGCTGTGGGAAGATCAACACTGAGAAGAGTAGGGGCCCGAGAACAGAGACTTGTGGGACACCACAGATGATATCCAGGGGGTTGGAGTTGGAGCCTGAGATGGACACATGTTGGGATTTACCTGATAGGTAGGACTGTAACCAGTTTAAAGTATGCTTCCCATACCCTATTCCAGAGCTCTGGCATTTGTTAAGCAGGATAGCATGATCAACAGTATCAAAAGCCTTTGCAAAATCTAGGAATATTGCACCAGTGAGTTGACCCTGTTCCATTCCACACTGGATTTCATTGCAAACTTTTAGCAGGGTAGTTACGGTAAAGTGTTTGGGGCGAAAGCCAGACTGGAATTGGCTAGGGAAATTTGTCTTGGTATAGTATCGCTTAATTCGGAGTGGACACATTTTTCCATGACTTTGGATAGGATTGGGAGAAGGGAGATTAGCCTATAGTTTGAGACAGGGTTTTTGTCCCCACTTTTAAAGATTGGGACAACTCTGGCAATTTTCCAGGTCTTAGGGATATGGCCTGCTGACAGGATAGAGTTGACTATGTTAGCAATTGGTTTGGCAATTGCTGGGGCACCAAGTCTTAGGAACCTAGATTGTAGTAAGTCGGGTCCACATTGGCTGCTTAGTTTTAATTTGAGGAGCGCTTGGGTAACCCCCCCTTCGGATACTGGGCCAAATTGAAAATTGTGTGCCATGTTAGGAGGGGGTGGGGATTTATGGGGTCTCCCAGGATGAGATTCAGGTTTGTGGTTTGGGTTGCGTTTCGCTAATAAGTTAGTAGCACACCCCACAAAGTAATAATTGAATGCATTTGCAATGCCAGTGGGGTTTGTCAGAGTAATATCACCCTTAGTGATATTACTTGGATGTTGATGGTTAGAAGGCTGGAATATATTGTTGATAACCTTCCAGAAGTTAACTGAGTTTGATGTATTCTGGTAGAGATTGTCAGAGTAATATTGTGCTTTTGCATGCCTTCTTTGCCTTGTGCACATGTTCCGCAGGCATCTGTAGTGATTGAGATCCTTGGTAGTGCCAGTTACATTGTAGCTTTTCCACAAGGCATCCCTGAACTGGTAGAGTGCTATAAGGTCATGTGTAACCCATGGAAGGTGGACAACCCGTACCTTTATTCTGCGTAGTGGAGCATGGGTTTCACAGAGTTTTAAGAACTCGGATTGGAAATAGTCGAGCGCAGAATCAGGGTCGGGAATTAAATCGATTCTGTGCCAAGGGCAGTTGGTAAGGTCAGCCAGAAACTGCTGTGGGTTAAAGTTTCTAAATGTTCTAGTGAAGAGAACTTTAGGGCTTGATTGGGGCAGTTTAAATTTCCTTACACAGTACACTATTGCATGGTCACTGAAAATGTCAGGAAGGATGTCATTAGATTGTATTAGATTGGGTTAGGGGACATTAGATTGTATTTTTTCTGGTATTCTTGCTGGCATCGGAGGACATGGACTGCAGTACGTTAATGAGGCGCCATTCATAATGGCAAATGTAAATGGAATATTTAATTTACTTTATTAATGCTGGAAAGCTAATGTATGATTTTATAATGCCATATCTGGATAATAGTAATTTTGCCCATTACTGTACTGTATGTGTTGGGGGGGGGGTGGTTGTTGGGGTAGAGGAGGTGGGTGGTAGGGTTGCTGTTTTAAAATATTTATTGTTGGTAGCGAGGATGTATGTAGTTGGAATTTAGCCCTCCTTGGTGGGATTTTATACCTTTCGGGTGGGTAGCTGGAGGGGTTAACCCCTGCATTACCTTAGCGCTATTAACAGCTAAGGTAATGAAGGGGTTAACTCCACCCGCACCCCCCGCAAGGCCTAAACACCCACCAAGGGCCAAAGACCATCTTCAACCACACCCGCTACTCACAATAAACATGGCAGTGGTAGTTAACTCCTTCATTGCCTTAGCGGTTAGCAGCCTAGATAATTAAGTTGTCCGTAAATGCATTTTTATTGCATGGGATTCATACTGCGGGCCTCCGGTGCTGATATTAATGGGTATCAGCCCCGGAGACTCCCGGCATTATTCCGATGCAGGAAAAATGGTCCTCTCTCGCCGCCTTTCCTGCAGGTTCTCCCCAGTCTCAAACCAACTTTTCCTGGTTTGAGGATTTTGGGAGAAACTCACCATTCTAGAGCCCCGAACTAACTTCAATACACAATAAGTAGCAGGGTTTCCATGTACCTGTGCAGGACAGGTATTTTGAGACCATTCTCCCTCCTCTGCAGAGGTAAATGAGAATTTTCACAGGTAAAGTTAGGACCTGCATAATGGCCGTGCCATGATGTGGCTGCAGGCTTATAATGCTTTGGCCAAAGGGTTTAACTAAATGCCCCTTACTCATGTGAACACTAACATTGAAGTATTTAACTATGTATTTTGTCAGATTGGATGTAGCATTGGGTATTTTTGTCTTTTGTTGTAAACATTTGGCACTCTCTGTAGCACTCCTATTGACACAAATATATATACTGTATGTATATATTGCTTGGGGTCCAAAGAATCACAATGCGCTATAAGCGGATTGCGTTAGAAATAATGTACATTTGCATGCGTTGTACAATAAAGTATTTAAGATACCAATAATCGTGTTGTAAAGTATTCATAAATACGAAAATTGGGAGCCATGCTTGCATCGCGTTATACGCGGATTTGCATTCTAACGGATCGCGTTATAACGGGTTGAGCTGTATATATATATATATATATATATATATATATATATATGGAAAGAAAAAGAAAAAAGGAACCCGTATGGGAGCACTCAGGTATGCAAAAAATTAATTAATTTATTTATTTGACACAATGCAAAAAAGATTTGAATAAACAGTACAAGATTAAAAACACTTAAAAAAGAGGCATGGACCCCTGTCACGGTTGTTACTTTTAAGCACTAATGAGCAACACTAGGGAACGACATGCAATGTCAACCCTATACATAAGAAGAATAGTGACTCAAAAAACACTAGGGTAAATCAAAGTAAATCACAATGGGTTATTGGGTTCAAAAGGCACCTATACAGAGCTAAGAATGATCCGCACCACACACCAAACGGTGGACTGATCAAAGTATAAATGACAGTCACCAGGCATCACACATCTGCATGAGTATACAATAATTTGATCAGTACCTTCAGCATGAATCCTGTATAGGAAAGGTGGTGAATTGGAATATAATCCCTAGGTGTGTGGAGTAGTAGTTGGTAATATAGCATGTATAGGAAAATACCTGATGGACGCCTATTACATAACCCTGTGTTAGTGGTCAGTGCCCCTAGTGAAAAAATGTTGAAAGTCACAGTCCAGAAAAATAATTAGCATAGGTGCTGGGTAACATAATTACGTGAGCCAGTGGGTCAGGGGTGCTAGGCAGGACCCCTGACCCACTGGCTCACGTAATTATGTTACCCAGCACCTATGCTAATTATTTTTCTGGACTGTGACTTTCAACATTTTTTCACTAGGGGCACTGACCACTAACACAGGGTTATGTAATAGGCGTCCATCAGGTATTTTCCTATACATGCTATATTACCAACTACTACTCCACACACCTAGGGATTATATTCCAATTCACCACCTTTCCTATACAGGATTCATGCTGAAGGTACTGATCAAATTATTGTATACTCATGCAGATGTGTGATGCCTGGTGACTGTCATTTATACTTTGATCAGTCCACCGTTTGGTGTGTGGTGCGGATCATTCTTAGCTCTGTATAGGTGCCTTTTGAACCCAATAACCCATTGTGATTTACTTTGATTTACCCTAGTGTTTTTTGAGTCACTATTCTACTTATGTATAGGGTTGACAATGCATGTCGTTCCCTAGTGTTGCTCATTAGTGCTTAAAAGTAACAACCGTGACAGGGGTCCATGCCTCTTTTTTAAGTGTTTTTAATCTTGTACTGTTTATTCAAATCTTTTTTGCATTGTGTCAAATAAATAAATTAATTAATTTTTTGCATACCTGAGTGCTCCCATACGGGTTCCTTTTTTCTTTTTCTTTCCATATTTCTCATAACCCGTGAGCACCGCCATACCTTACTCATGTAAATCAAACAGGATATTTCTCTGGCCTATGGTGGCATAATTTATGTAAAAAGTAGATGCGAGGTTTTCCTTCCCCATCCCTTTCCCCTGCTTTTTCCCCCGTTATTTGAATATATATATATATATATATAAACAAAAAAGCGCAAGCTCCATAGCGCGTAACTGTGTACAAATGAGGGTGAATTTATTAAGAAAAGTGTCCCTAGGAGATACACTTACAAAAAGTTAGAATAAAATATACATGGGAAAGAATCTGTATGGGGCGTCATCTACAGGAGTGGGGAGAGGGATTTCGTCCGTGATTCTGAGCACCTGGTTTAACTGCTTCTGACTCCTGCCACGAGTCCTGCAGCAATTCAGCGTCTCTGATGTTAAAAGTGCTTCTTTTGAAGGTGCAATTTTTCGGCACGTTGCGTGACTTCCTCCTTTCTCCTGAGGAAATCACGCACCGTGATGAAACGCGTAGAGACGGGATGACGTCATCTCAGACGGTCGTGTGGGAGGGGGTCCTGGCTCTTCGGCACTTTTCCAGCTATTCTGCTTGTGCTTCTATTATTGCACCTTATCCTGCAGCACATATCCAAGTGGCACATTATAAGTGGCAGGACTACTGAACAACTGAAGTTTAAAACTCTTTGCTGTGTGTATGTCAGTATATGCAACTGAAACAATCTTAGGTAATATCCCATATCTGAACCCTGTCTGCTTCAACTCTTTGCTGTGTGTATGCCAGTATATGCAACTGAAACAATCTTAGGTAATATCCCATATCTGAACCCTGTCTGCTTCAACTCTTTGCTGTGTGTATGCCAGTATATGCAACTGAAACAATCTTAGGTAATATCCCATATCTGAACCCTGTCTGCTTCAACTGTTAATTGAATTAAGCATTGACACCTAGGCAGGGAACACCATGTGTAGAAAACCATCTGTTTGAATGTGCCTCAGATGTGCTAATTAAGCAGACAGAACCACATTGTCAGGTGACTTTTTAGTCCTATATAAACTGTGTCAGAACAGCTAGTCTGCCTGCAGCACATATCCAAGTGCACATTATAAGTGGCAGGACTAATGAAGAACTGAAGTTTAAAAGGAAGTTCAAAAGAAGTGAGGAAGAAGTGGACACCCCAACAGGCCCATATTCCTGCATTTGAACTACGCTGGAAAGGAGGAAATCATCTATACCAGACTGCATCATTAATGCTGTGATGCTGCCTTTACCATTTATATTTGCTGTGACTTCACTTCTTCTCAAATTATGCACTTCTTTCTACCAGCCTCAGTATGTCTCTAACTCTATTCATCAATCTCCACCTCTCCTTCCCTCACCACTTCTCTGTTCACATGAACTCCTTTCTTACTTGCGTCCTCTGACACCACACAGCTATATCCCCTACACTAAAACACACCCCTACAAATCATCCTCACACATTCTCTTTCTTTCCATGCTTCTCCTCCTTGCTTCTGGGGATATCTCTCCCAATCCTGGTCCCTGCCTTATTTCTACTTGCTCTCGTCCTCGCCTCCCACATGCAACTTCTACTCCTTCTGGTGTTAACCCCTCCAACCTCATACCCATCCCCTGCCACCCTCCCTCCTCTCTCCCTTTCTCCTGTGCCCTTTGGAATGCTCGCTCCCTTTCTAACAAGTTCCTCTCTGTACATGACTTCTTTCTCTCTCACTCCCTGCTTCTTTTTGCTATAACTGAGACCTGGCTCACTCAGTCTGACTCTGCTCTGGAAGCTGCCCTCTCCTATGGTGGCCTTTCCTTCTCCCACACTCCGTGCCCTGATGGCAGGGGTGGAGGCGTGGGGCTCCTGCTCTCCTCTCTCTGCCGTTACCGAACCCTTCCTATTCCCCCCTCTCTTGCTTTTCCCTCCTTTAGGCTCACACTGTCCAGATCTTCTCTCCTCTCCCTGTCCATGTGACAGTCATCTATTGCCCACCTACCTCTACTCATCCCCCTTCTGCCTTTCTCTATCACTTTGAATCCTGGCTCTCTTTCTTTCTCTACTCAGACTCCCCTGTTCTTCTCCTTGGGAACTCCAATTGCCACATGGATGACCACTCTCTCTCTTGGGCTTCCCGCTTTCTATCTCTAACCTCTTCTTTTGGCCTTCAAAAGTGGACTGCAGCCAGCACCCACAAGGATGGCCACTACTTTGACCTGGTTTTCACTAAAAACTTCTCTCTCTCTGATTTCTCCATTTCCCCTTTTTCTCTCTCTGACCATCACCTCATCTCATTCTCTCTATCTCGCTTCTCCCCTTCTCCACCTCCATCTACCCCCCGGTTCTGCAGAAACCTGTGCTCTATTCACTTACCTGACTTTGAGTCCACTTTAAGCTCCTCCCTCTCCTCTCTCAGCTCTGCTACAGACCCTGACAACCTGGTCAGGAACTACAACTCTGTCTTGTCCTCATCTCTTGATCTACATGCCCCGCTTTCTCTCTGCCGCAATCGCCCTTCTAACCCTAGACCCTGGCTGAATTCCCACACGCGCATGCTGCGTTCCTCCACTCGTTCCTCTGAACGCCTCTGGAGGAAATCTCACACTCTCGCAGACTTCCTTCACTACAAATTTATGCTATCCTGTTTCAACTCTGCCCTCTCGCAAGCTAAACAAGCCTACTTTTCTGCACTAATCAACATGCACAACTCTAACCCACGCCGACTGTTCTCTGTCTTTGATACTCTACTCAAACCACCCCCCGCTGCCTCTCCTTCCTCCATCTCCGCTCAGGACTTTGCTGACTATTTTAAGGAAAAGTTGGATCCATACGGCAGAACATCCCCTCGGTTTCTTCCTCCCATCCTACACCTCTTCCTAACTCTCCTCCTGCCTTCCTTGACTCTTTTTCCACTGTCTCAGAGGAGGATGTGTCGCTGTTGATCGCCTCTTTTCCCTCTACCACTTGCCCTCTTGACCCCATTCCCTCCCATCTCCTAAAACCTCTAGCTCCTACTATAATCCCTACGCTCACACACATTTTTAACTCCTCCCTCTGCTCTGGAACCTTTCCATCCTCCTTCAAACATGCAACAGTCATACCATTACTCAAAAACAGCAAGCTTGACCCTACCTGTCTTTCTAACTATCGACCTGTCTCCCTCCTGCCTTTTGCCTCTAAACTCCTTGAACGTCTTGTATTCTCTTGCTTGCTCCATTTTCTCAACACCTATTCTCTCCTAGACCCTCTACAATCTGGCTTCCGCACTGCTCACTCCACCGAAACAGCCCTCACTAAAATAACTGACGACCTCCATGCTGCCAAAGACAGAGGTCATTACACTCTGCTCATATTACTCGACCTCTCTGCAGCATTTGACACAGTGGACCACCCTCTTCTCCTCCACATTCTCCATACTCTAGGTATTCGGAACAAAACTCTATCCTGGATCTCATCCTACCTCTCCCATCGTACTTTTAGTGTCTCTTCTGCTAACACCTTCTCCTCCTCTATTGATCTCTCTGTGGGGGTACCCCAGGGCTCTGTCCTGGGACCTCTTCTCTTTTCTCTGTACACACTCTCTCTAGGTGATCTAATAACATCTTTTGGGTTTAATTATCACCTCTATGCCGATGACACACAAATATACTTTTCAACACCTGACCTTACACCTGCTTACAAACCAAAGTTTCTGAATGTCTCTCTGCTATATCATCCTGGATGGCCCTCCGACGCCTTAAACTCAACATGGCTAAAACAGAGCTCCTCATACTTCCTCCCAAACCTGGCCATATTACCTCCTTCCACATTACTGTTGGAACTGCAATCATTCACCCAGTAGCCCAAGCACGCAGCCTAGGGGTAACACTCGACTCCTCTCTCACATTCGCCCCTCACATTCAAAACATTTCTAAAACTTTTTGCTTTTTCCTCTGCAATATAACAAAGATACGCCCTTTCCTCTGTTGCTCGACTGCTAAAACTCTGACTCAGGCCCTCATTCTCTCCCGTCTTGATTACTGTAACCTCCTGCTGTCCGGCCTTCCTGCCTCTCACCTGTCTCCCCTACAATCTATCCTAAATGCTGCTGCCAGAATCACTCTACTCTTTCCTAGATATGTTTCAGCATCTCCCCTCATGAAATCCCTCTCCTGGCTTCCGATCAAATCCCACATCTCACACTCCATTCTTCTCCTCACTTTTAAAGCTTTACATTCTTCTGGCCCTCCATACATCTCATCCCTAATTTCTCATTATGCACCATCCAGACTCTTGCGTTCTTCTCAAGGATGTCTTCTTTCTACCCCCTTTGTATCTAAAGCCCTCTGCCGCCTTAAACCTTTTTCACTGACTGCCCCACACCTCTGGAATGCCCTTCCCCTCAGTACCCGACTAGCACCCTCTCTATCCACCTTTAAGACCCACCTTAAGACACACTTGCTTAAAGAAGCATATGAATAGCTCTGTGGATATTCTGAACACGATACATAAAGCTTGGCCCCCTGCAGACGCACTTACCAGAACTCCCTCCTACTGTCTCTGTACGTTCTACCTACCTACCAATTAGACTGTAAGCTCCTCGGGGCAGGGACTCCTCTTCCGAAATGTTACTTTTATGTCTAATGCACTTATTCCCATGATCTGTTATTTATATTATCTGTTATTTATTTGATTACCACATGTATAACTACTGTGAAGCGCTATGTACATTAATGGCGCTATGTAAATAAAGACATACAATACAATACAATACAATACCTTCAAAAGAAGCTCGTTTAACATCAGAGATGCTGAATTGCTGCGGGACTAGTGGCAGGAGTCAGAAGAAGCTAAACCAGGTGTTCATTATCACGGACGAAATCTCTCTCCCCCACTCCAGTAGATGACACCCCATATGAATTCTCTCCAATGTATATTTTATTCTAACTTTTTGTAAGTGTATCTCCTAGGGACACTTTTCTTAATAAATTCACCCCCATTTGTACACAGTTACGAGCTACGGAGCTTGCGCTTTTTTGTGTTTTGTTTTTCTAGATCTATGGTGGGTGGCTACACCACTTTCTTTTGAAGCAGCAAGGAGCTCCTGTGGTCAGTGTATCGTTGGGACTCTCTCCTCCTCCAGACCACCACCTAGTTGAGACATTTGGACTTATCCTTTTTTTCTTTATGCACCATACATATTTTTTTTTGTTGGTTATTTTTATTAATTTGCATATACTTTAAGTGTTTATGTTAATTAATCACAGTTATTTGCTATACTTAATAGCGCTACTTTTTTGTGTGTTTTTTCATATATATATATATATATTGGAGATTAAGAGACAGCGACTCTAACTGGTAATTTAATTTGATGGTAAAAAAAATACCTAATACAGTGATAAACAATAACTTATATCAAATGATAACAAGCTATCTATAAAACAATGTTAAAAAACTGAGCTGATGCTTATATATATATATTGCATAATAAAATATATAAGAATTTTTTCCCCAAAATCCTGTAAATAAAACCAATAAATGTGACCAGTTTAGGTAAACATGAATAAGTATCTGGATACTGGCAGCCTTCTTCTTGGGCACAACAAAGTCCCTTGGCGTAAGCTGAACAGAAAAAGAGAAGAAAAAGTGCCGATCCTAGTATGATACTGCTTTTAAAAATGTAATAAACTTTGGACATACAAATTTAAAACTCACAAACATATGATTAGTATAAGCGTTGTATGAGTGAAACTCATGCTCCAAACTGCTGCATTCTGTCTCTTCTCAGCTCGCACTGCTATGGGATATCCTCCCTTCTCCTCCTCACTAGTGGTGTCACACTGTAAGGTGTCCTCTGGCAACCCACAGGTGTAAACGAGGGTTCCTGTATGTAGGAGTTCCTAGGTACTCTGGACAGGACCGCAGCTCTTCACTCCAGGCGTTTGTAAGATTACAAGCAACTGCTCGCAACAAAAACACGTGACCCTTGGGTCAAGTGACCATAATGATTCTGGCTCCGGAGAATAACATTGCGGATGTCCAATCTTGGAGTAGGGACCCTCCACAGCATGACCGTGGTAGACACTGTCTCCATAGAAGTGAACGTTCTCTCTTTCGACCATGGCTCTGGAGACAGTCAGTCTTGCTACTGTACATTGCTAAACAGTTTTTGAAATAGAGAGATACTTTTGAACACACGAGATACAGTACCTGGAAAATAAGCCTGTTAGAAAAATTAAATTTGCTTATATGCATCTCTACTCTTGAAGTTTTAATATACCTGGCATCAAAGAAGTGGTAAGTTACATAAAGCTCTTTTAAATCATTCAATTTTAGGATCTTTGCTAATCTCTACAAAAGATTTTTATGGGTTAAATGTACCCGTAGTTTTTTAAAAGAGGGCCATATTAACGAATCCTAAAATAATATAAGGCCCCATAGAAGGCAGCTTCTTACAGACTAATTTTCGTACTCAGCCATGATTATTAAATATTTACAAAAATTCTCACACACAATTTAAAACATTCATATTCTTTCTCATTTTCCTTGCCCAAATAGGTTTTGTCATTAGTAAGAATCCAGGTATGAATAAATATACATATGATTCTCATAACCATCCTTTTATGGACTAGCTGATGTGGTTGAGTGATAAAATGCTCTGGTATAAATACCTTCAGAATTTCCATGTTGTAGCTATTTTTGATTTACCTTTTAGCAGTAAAGCCATTATTTTGTCAACTTGTCATCTGGGAAATAGAGTTTTATGAATAGTCCTAGATCCTAGACCTGGCACTAATTGCTCTTATAGAAGCTATTATGGTAAATTGAATGAACACTGTCTCATGAACTTCAGCACAAATCAACAGAATCTTATTTACTTCCATGTTTGCAGAATGTTTGTATTCAAGTTTTAACCTTTGTCCTCATAAAATAATCTATATTTTTAAAACGCTGACCTTAAACATCATACAGTTACCTCAATGTGCATGCACATAAATGATTCTCTCATTGACAACCTGGTTCCTAAGAGCCCATATATGTTATTTGTACCATATCTTTAATCTTGGCTAACAAAGTGCCTTTTATTTTGCTTTTTAGGCTGGGAATAACTTAAAGTTCCCTGTTCTAGTCCAATACTTTGACTCTAAGGGCCCCATTCTGTAAAGGTCGATAAGGCACTTATCACCCACTTATCAGCCAAAATGGCTACTCGTAGTCAGAAAGCCTCGATAAGTGGGTGATGACGGCCTGTATCGCCGCAAAATCTTATGACCCAAATAAAATCGCAGAGTGAGCGGCGATCAGCCACTTATCGACCATTTTCAGAATCATCATAAACTCGCGCGATTCTAGTAGCCACGATTCGCCTATCGCCGCCTATCGCCGCCTATCACCGCCTATCGCAGCCCTAAAAAGGCAATCTTCTCCCCAATCTAATACGCCTAAAATATAGGTAAATTGGTGGGGAGATACCTTGATGAGCTGCCATGTGTCGTGACTTAGAAAAAATCAGGCCCTTTTCCAGCCTTGGATTGATGCCAGCGGTCTCCGGAGTTGATAGCCATTAATACCAGCACCGGAGCCACCCGGCATGCATCAGATGCAGGAAAAATGCATTTACAGCAACTTCATTACCTTCATTACCTTCATAACCCCTAAGGCAATGAAGGGGTTAAACACCCGTGCCAGGCTTACTGTGGCTCGCGAGGGTGGGTGAAGGGGGAATTTGGCCCTTAGTAGCTGTTTAGGCCTTGCAGGGGGGTTTTGGGGGGACATAACCCCTTCATTACCTTAGCGGTTAATACCACTAAGGTAATAAAGAGGTTAACCCAACCGCTACCCACCCGCAAGGTCTAGACACCCATCCTTAGGGCTAATACCCCCATCACCCACCCGTGAGGCCTAAGCACCCATCCCGGACTGACTACACCCACCGTGTACCCATTGAGTAGTATAATGGTACATCATACCCATATAACAATAATATGGGCATGATAAGCCTCTATAGCACTCAATGGGCACCCTAATCACAATACATTAATGCACCAGACACACAATAATAAAACATAACTCCAAAAAAACACACTTCACTAAATAAAAACAGTAGCCAGCTAATCCAATGAATACAAGCAATAACAACATGAACAATGAATTCATTAAACCATTAACCAAAACAACAAATTCCTAAAACAACTCCGAATTATTTTAAACAGTAACCAATCAAACCAATTACAGGCATACCCCGGTTTAAGTACACTCACTTTAAGTACACTCGCGAGTAAGTACATCTCGCTCAATAGGCAAACGGCAGCTCACGCATGCGCCAGACAGCACGTCCTGAACAGGAGTACCGGCTCCCTACCTGTACCGAAGGTGTGCGCAAGCGGGGAGACTATAGAGCCTGTAACAAATGCCTTATTTACATCAGTTATGCACGTATATGACGATTGCAGTACAGTATATGCATCGATAAGTGGGAAAAAGGTAGTGCTTCACTTTAAGTACATTTTCGCTTTACATACATGCTCCGGTCCCATTGCGTATGTTAATGTGGGGTATGCCTGTAATTACTAAACCAATTCAAAATTAATAGTAACATTAACCAATCACACCAATTAATTTCTACAACATTAATAAATTAATTTAAACATTAAAATACAAAGAAATAAATTCAAATAATATCTGAAATAACCATTAAACGCATTAGCTAACATAATACAACATTAACTAAAAACGAACAACAATCGCAAACATTTGATTACCATCAAGCAGGAAAAAAAAAACAATGTCATCCACATAATATGTAATTAAAAAAACAACAGCAATACCAAGCCAGAAATGCCCCCAAATATTGTCATAATAATGTATTAATCTGTACCCTAGAGTGGTACAGATTAATATATTATCAGTCACTGTGCCTCCCCCAAAAAATCAAAAAACACATCCAATGAAAAAACCTGTTAAAAAAGACATTTACAAACATTCAATATATTACTTACCATTGGAAACACGAAGCTCACGTACCTTGAAGCCCTCCAAAAGCATCCGATGCCATCCGCCATGAAGATCCGGATCAGGTACCCAAATCTTCTTTTTTCTTTCTTTAATCACCTTCTTCTATCTTCATCTGTCACCATTTCTTGATCTTCTTTATCTTCTATCTTCATCTGTCAATCCAAAAGGCCCCATGGTAGATCCCAACCGATGTTGTCTCGTTGTCTTCTTGGGCTCAAATGAGGCGTCACGGTCTTAAATATGGCTTGTGACGTCACATTTAGCCTCCAAATGGTTAACAGCACCTGATTGACTGTTAAAACCATGTATCGACTTTAATTATTTTTTTTTTAATGACGTCACTTAAAGGGAATGATGCCAGCAAATCAGAATGGCTGTGCTTCATTTGCCTTTAAGATGATGTCACTAAATCCAAGATGGCCGGCGTCATATGTTATTTCAGCCAATCAGAGTGTGGAATTGGTTCCCATGATCTGATTGGCTGAAATACCATGTGACGCCGGCTTTGTAACGTCATCTTAAAGGCAAATGAAGCACAGCCATTCTGATTGGCTGGCATCATTCCCTTAAGTGACGTCATTTAAAAAAAAAAAAGTCGGAACATGGTTTTACCAGCCAATCAGGTGGCTGTTAACCATTTTGAGGCTAAATGTGACGTCACAAGCCCTACTGTATTTATGGCAGTGACGCCTCATTTGAGCCCAAGAAGACGACAGCTCTCTTTGCAGCAGAAATGGTTTGCCGGGTTAGGCCTTTTCACAGGGTCCTTCCTATCGCTGGCAGCAATTCGCTCGTTTTGGGAATTTTGTTATGATCAGTAATGACGGCTTGCTGAATACCGTGATAAACAACGCTCCAAAAAACGGCGAGTTTAATGCCCTGGCGATAATTTTTATCAAACTTTATAGCATGAGGCCCTAAATATTTTAATGTACTGCTATTGCTTCATTTATACAAAATGTATATAGCACACTTTCCCCCACCCCTTGGAAGATGTGTGGCTACGATATATGTGTGGTGCTATACCTGTGGCATACAGGAGATCTGAGTCTCCACTACTGGGAAACTGGGGTATACAGGTGCGCCGACGAGTATTCTAAAACTTGCCTTAAACTTGCCTTGGAAAATCTGGGGCTATCACCAACAAGACCCAGGTAAATGCTGGGTAAATGCTGCAACATTTCAGTGTCATTTCTGAGGAGACTAATGGCCCATCGGATTAACACAGCAGGGGTCCCTGGCAGTCCCATTCAGTTTGAATGGGACTGCCAGGGACCCCCGCTGTTAATCCGATGGGCCATTAGTCTGTCTGCAGAAATGTCACTGAAATGTTGCAGCATGTACCCAGCATGTACCCAGCATGTACCTGGGTCTTGTTGGTGATTGCCCCAGATTTGTTTTAGAATACTCATCGGCACTACAGTACCTGAGTGATCATTCGGTAGCGCCTCCACCTGTAATGGGATTCTACTGTGTGGAATGACCCTGTTACAGGATAATAAAGAATGCACACGCGTAAAGCATAACAGTTTTACTATACACAGCATAAACAATACAGATAATTATATACACCCTCACAGACCTCACAAAGCTGGAACCCCTCACCGTGCCTCCCCAACACCATGGGGTTGGCACCAATATGCTGAGGTGGTCTAGGCACTGCACTGTCCCAGTGTCCCCCAAGAACCAACCCACCCAAATGTGGGTGACAGCGCTGCCCCACTAAAGTGTTGAGTTGGTGCACTGGTGAGTTGGGTACCTGCCATGTGTGTCCACACCCAGGTGCGCAGATGAAGATGGGATCCACAGATCTGAAGTGCATGAACCGCAAAACCTCCGCTTCTACATTGGGTGGTGTCCCGCCTGGACAGTGTCACCATGAAGAGTGTCCTTTGCTGGAGGTGGTGATCTGGTCCCAGACCACTGGATGCCAGGATGCATGCAGTGTGTCCTGGCTGTGTCCCTCACTATTATGCTACAGGGGCAGTGTCCATATCTACGGCGTGTCCCTGCAGCAACCACAAGCTGAGGATAGTCGGTGCCTAGCTGGGGCCTTATAGGGGGTATCTGGCCTAGTACAGGTGTCACAGACACCTGCACACATAACCTACCCCTTCCTTGTCCCAGCTCCGACTGACATGGTGTCCACAGTGCGCAAAATGTATCTTATTCTGTGCAGGAGAATTCTGGAGACTCTATTGTGCCATGTGTCTGGCAGCCCCAGTGCCTTGTGGGAGCTGTAGTTCCCCATGTGGAGCCTACCATATAATCGCAGCCTCTGCCCTGGTTCCTCTGCGCAAGCGCAACAGTTCCCTCGCTGGCCACCATTGCCCCTGACACACTGTGCATGCACAAACTTGTGCTGCGCATGCTCGCGCTTCTCCCATGGTGACGCCCCAGGCACTCTCTCTCTCTGGAGCTCCGGCGATGCGCTTTCCAACCTGGAAAGCCCACCCTGCTCCCGCGCCCCCGGCACTTGCCGAACGCCCCAGCCCCCTCCATAGTGTGATCAGAGGTAAGGGGTAACATGGGGAAGCCCAGAGGGTGATGCCCAAAGGGTAGACCTTGCCACATCTAACATTTTAAAACTGTTTTTTCTTGATCAACAATCTAATAATTAATATGTTGCCACCTGTCTGTGTTTATGTTCTGGGATAAGAGGAAAACTATTTATTTTTTTAAATCACTCTCCAAATTTTTAATTTGTATAAACTTGCACTGCCTATTGTTAATATTTTCCCTCTTTTTATGCAAGAGGGCGATCCAGGGAGAAAGGTCCATGTGAAGGTCCAAGGTTTCACTGATCAGATTGAAGGGAGCATTTCGGGAAGGTTGATTATTGTTTCTCTTGGCCCCCACCAATCTTTTTCTCCTTTGAAAGTTGCTATAATCGAACATACCTATCCATGATGCATTTAACTCCAAGCAACCGGACCTCTTGCAGGGATGCTGAGGTGATCTAATAAAGCAATCATTCATGCTTAAGTTGTGTCTAGTAGAATTCTTCCACCCTTTTTGGTTGGCTCTTTCTTTGCAGAATTCATACGTGTCAGCGATATACTGATAGATCTCAGATAGTTGCTCTCTTATCAGTCCCAACTTCAATGGTGCTATATATCATATAAGCATAATTATAAGGTGGTCATTGTTGCAAGACAGAAACGCCATGTCTCATACCATCGGCAAAAGTTGTGACACATGCTGTAAAAGCATATTGTATTTTAATAAAGTGCTCAAACAGCTGCACTCACTGTATTAGAGCATTGAAAAAACTATAATAAAGCGCAACAAATAATGTGATATAATTAACCTGCAGCCTAAACACTTTAGGGCTTTTTTGATGCTTTGAGGCCACCGTACCTAATCTCCTGAGAAGCCCTGATTGGAAGGAGACTGCTGAGACGACCGTGATGCGGCGGAGTGCCCCCACTACGGGTGAGAGACGCTGGCGGAGGCAATCGCGGTTTGTTCCTGACTGAGAAGTGAAGCGGTCGCATTGGGAGCTGTTATCTAAGGAGAAGGGTTGAAGTGCGCCCAAAGTCACTTCTTGTTTACTTACAGTACCAGCGGGGAAAGTATGAGTGTGTTACCATTCCCCTCTGTGTTGTCTGTCATCTTAAGTAAATTTTAATGCACTATACTCTCTGTATTTGTGTTCTTTTCTTCAAATGAGGGTCTACAAAGAGTCTGCTGACCTGGAGAATCCTCTACTTGGAGTTACAGTATTATGTGTTTTTCAGTGCTAATCAACAATGGGATCATTTGCACATATTAACTGTTTTATTGCTTTGCGCCATGAACACTGTTTTGTATTAGAGCATGGAGAGTAGTGTAGCCCTGTGTAATTTGGGGGTTAAATGCCTTTCTCCTCCTGTGCAATAATTCCTGTTAAAAGGGCAGGTTTTTTATTATTCAGTGAAGGAAGTGACATCAGGCTCTGTGTCCACTAACAGTGACACAGGGGTGGTGCCTACTGAAGCTATATAATATTCAGAACTTCCTCAATTTAGTGTGTGCCTCACCATTTGAGTGAGGTGAGTCTATCCAGCAACCTGTCAGGGCTCTGGCAGTGTTTGTGGCCCTCCCTTCAGGGATTGGTGTGGAAGACTATACCTCTTACTTCATTAAGGAGTAAGGGAAGAGTTAGACCTGCTTTCGGGGCCCTTGCCTGTACGGTCAGGGACTTCCTTTGGGTTGGCAACCTGAGAATGAGTGGCTAGACGACCAAGCCACTATGATGGGCGGCTGTCCATGTCTGCTGTTAATTAAGGATGCCAAAGAAAGATATCGCTTCTGTCCTGTGTGTGGAGTCACTAAGGAAGAAGGTGCACATAGAAGTTCTCTTTCAGAGACTCCTCCCTGCTACGCTGGGGATCTGGAAGAGATGGAGGCGCTGTACCATGAGTGAGTATAACTCAACATTACCTCACAAGCCAGTCCTGATGCTATTTCCCTAAATACCATCAAGCGGGAGACTCAGGAGTCCTGTAAGCCACACTATAGCCATGTGTAACCAGAGTAGTATTTCCCTAGAGGGGCCAATCTGCGATTGGGGGGGGAAACCCGTTACAGTAGCATTGGCAAAGATATCAAGAGCGACACCGCCAGGACACACAAAACAATATACATTTTTCCCTCTGATCATAAACAAGGTAGTTACGGAGAGGTGACCATAGTCAGTCAGTTCTCATCCGGACCATAGAAGGATGTTGTGCAGTAAGAACTTGGTGCACCAAGTCCATGACTGTCTGCTCGCACCACTTGCAGACCTTAAGGAACCCACAAAGGCACTGCTGATTCAACTTAACCTCTAAGGCCTTGACCTCGCTGCCTACTACAGCGTCCGCCACGGACGAGAGCCCTCCCCTCAATGGCGCCGGGCCCGCTGCGAGGGGGGGCCGCAGTGCTGGGGCGAGAGTTGCTCCTGCTCTCAATAGAATTGAGAGCAGGACTCGCGTCGAGCAATACGGAACGCCCCCCGGCGGTTCAGCCAATGAGGGCGAACCTGCCGGGTGACGTCATGGCCCCCGTCACTCCCCCGCCACGCCCCCGGTCTCTCTTCCTGCAGTGAGCTGCAGACCAGGGAATCGGCAGCACGCGCCGCCAATCTCGCGGGCGCGCGTTGCAGCGGAAATACCGGGGCCTTAGCCTAAGGCACCACCTCAGCTTTGCAGGCACGACGAGCTGGTTGCCCCGGCGTGCAAGGATACAAAGTAGCTGCTTCGCTGTCTCACTAGTAGCTGCGCATGCGCTCTGCTACTCGGGAGCAGGAAAAGAAACACCTGACCGGCACTGCAGCTGAGAGGACCTTGCGTGATAAAGTATTAGGTGATAGTGATGACCTCTATACGTTTCTCACTCACGTGCTTCAGCAGGGAGTAACGTCACAGGCAACAGGGCTCTTATATTTTATACCCATTGCAATTAATATTTAAAGGCTGTGCACAATAAAATAAATAAAACACAAACCCAGAAAAACAAATCAGGCTGAATTGAAACCTCATGATCTCCTCTGTTTGTGATAAGCAAACCATTTAACACCTTACGTCATAAATTGCATACTGCACAGGTGGGAGGGATAGGAGAGAAGCAGGAGAGAAGCAGCTATTAAGATGATCTCCTAACATCAACTTTATGCCTTCTTAGTGAGCTAATTTGCAACTAATAAAAAAAACAGTCTTTCAATATAAACTGAACAATTAAAGCAAGCAAGCAAGCAAGAATTCTGCAAGAAAAAAAGATTAATAAAGAAAAAAAAACAGAAAACAACAAGGAAATCAAAACAGTCCCTGATACACCAAGAGAAACGTGAAGAAAAGAGCTAACGGTAAGAATCTTCCTGTATTACTGCACCTACAATTTCAACAACACAGGAAAACACACAGAATGATACAGAAAATACAGATACAAATATAGAGATTTTGCACAAAACAACACAAATGGAAAACGTGTCCTCAAAAGATCAAACAGACAGCAAGGCTGTTAGCAAACAGACATTGCTGATAACCCCTGTCCATTGTGACCCTAACACAACTGAAATCAGATATCCTATGGAATGCCAGAGCACTGTGACAGACAGTGACCCAAACAAGGTACTGATGCTGTCACCAGTGTCTACCCTACCATTTGTGAAAGAAAAAAAAAAGGTAATATTCTAACTATGAGGATGATCCCTACGTGGCCCCAGAAAAATGGCAACAGCCAGAGGAATTTTTTTTCAACGAGCCAAGGAACTGCAGCAAGCAATGCGCTGTAGACACAAGGAAGTTAAAGAGGTTTTTATTGGCAGGTGCACATCCGTTATCACTAATCAGAATCTGCGAAAGTAAAGAAGACTACGAATTTTACAAAGTATGCCCACCTGTAGGACTACTACAATTTGGGGTTCTAGCAAATCCAGAGAAAACCGCTGCAATAGTGCCTCCTGAGATCAAGAAGGAAAATACACCTGATAGTCCCAAAATGGAGGACAAGATGTGGCATTCCTGTAAAGAACCCTACCCCACGGAAGAGTGATCCTTCCGGTCATATGAAGATACGGATAAGGAAGAAGACATCTCTTATGGGGAACCCAAACCGAGTCACACCCACAAAACACCCCAAGAATGGTGGGGGTGCTTGAACTAGGTACTTCCGAAAAGACTGTTCGCTATGATGCCGAATGTGATTGGCAGGAGCAAGAGCAGCATCAGCAGATCACTAAATATCTACGCCAGCTAACACAACTGCAAGAAAATCCTGGCGGATACATTGAAACTATTGAAAGTTCAAATAAAGAAGGAGACCCAAGTATTCCTGATGGGACGCAGTTGTCGAAAACAAAGAGGCGAAAAAAGAAAAATGGTTTTTACTTACTGTAGAAGGAAAAGACATGTCCGCAGAAACCACAGAGAAATAAGGGATCCGATATGCCCTGCAGCCTAGAGAAAATGGAGATTTTTTTCCACGGATGACAGAATATCCAGAGGGCTCAAGGCAGAAGTCGTTTACCCTAAAGGAGTGTCTGACCGGTGCTAATGTTCTGCAGATTCCATAGTCGTGCGTAGCCAGGTCCAGGTTGGAGAAAGCAGTGTAGTCGAAATCCAAGCTGGGGTCAAGCCAAGCGGCACAGGAGCGATGGTTGGGGTTACAGGCTGGGGTCAAGGCAGGAAACACAGGAGCGATGATCTGGGTCACAGGCTGGGGTCGGCACCAGGGAAGGCTTCAGCATAGGGGCTTCAGCCCCGTGAAGGCCTCAGGAGCATAGAAGGCTTCAGCAGAGGGTAGACCTCAGGAAAGGGAAGACTTCAGTGCAGGCCTCTCGAAGCAGGATAGGCCTCTGGAAGCAGGATAGACTTCTGGAAGCAGGAAAAGCTTCAGCGCAAGGGCATCAACACAGTGAAGGCCTGAGAAATGGAGAAGGCTGCAGCACAGGGGCTTCAGCATAGGGAAGGCATGAGGAACGGAGAAGGCTTCAGCACAGGGAAGGCCTCAGGAACAGAGTAGGCCATAGGCCAGGCAAAGCAGAGGTGCTTTTGACAAGCACAGGTTACAATTAATATGCTTACCCATTTCCTGGTGGAAGAGGCTGACCCTAAATAGCATGGAGGGCCAATAGGTGCAGGGCTGCACAGAAGGCAGCAAGAAGGCAGACTGCAATGTAAGTCCAGGAACAGCTGTCGCCAATCACTTAGTCCAGGGAGAAGTTTGCCTGGATCCTCTACAGCCTTGTAAGGGTGAGTTCCAGCCAAAACCTCAACTGGAACCCTTACAGCCTTATGTGTGTCCGTGTGTGTGTGTCCATGTGTATATGTATGTGTATATAATATTATATATATATATTTTTTTTTCCCACTCCTTTCAAAGACCCCCGCACCCTAAAACATTTGCAATCCAAGCTCCCTTGGAACCATCTCTGTAGTCTGTAGTGGGGGAGAAATATTTTATAGTTGCAACGGCTATACAAAATTAATTTCTGCTTCAGTGTCCCCCTCACTTGGCTGGCCGCCATTTTCTCATGGATTCCGAGTTCCCTCTCCCATAGGAACAAAGTCAGAGACCTCATGCTGTGACTGCGCATTTTGTCTTTTTCGGAGAAATATTCAATTTCCTCACCATTTCATACACTTTTTGTTTTGTTTGTGGTTGCTTTGATCTCAGGCAAGGGTATATAGATAAGCTTATTCACCCAGCCATGTGAAGAGCTCTCCCAATTTTCTGCTACCGCTGTCCATGCCACACATGCACCCCCTAAATTAGCTTTTCTACTAATCTAGATTAAAATAAAAAAATATTGTTTTGCTAATTTTATAGGGAAAAATATTAAAATGTCAGTTAAAAATGTGTTTATCACTGGGGACTTCCGGTGACGTCACAGCCGATGGTCTGCTAGTGAGAGAGCTCCTGGCGCCCTCACAGCTAAAGCTATTAGAATAAGCTTTTCCCCCACCCCAAACCTCCCGAATTTAGTCTCCAGACCAAGCCCTAACACTGCTGAGATGACAGGGAAGTCTCAAAAGAAAAATCAGTACCCAGTAACCAAGTTTTTCCCGCCGGCACAGCGTCTGGCTGATATCAGCCCAGATGGGCAAGATGGCGCCGAGGAAGATCCGGAGCACGAGGCACCAAGCGGCCGGTAGAGCCCGATTGACGCGGATCCCCCCGTTCTAAATAAAGAATTTTTTGACTCACTCATCACCAAAATGAGGAGGGGGGTCCAAGAAGACACGGAAAAAGCCCTCCAGATCATACGCACCGAGGTAGGAGCACTAACGGAGCGGACAGAAGACTTAGAGGGAAAAGTGGAGGGAATATCAAACGAACAAGCAGAGACCCACGATGAAGTGCTGAGATGCGGGGATGCGATCCGCGACTTACAGAACAAATTATAGGATCTTGAAAACAGGGAAAGAAGGCAGAATATCCGCCTTAAAAATATCCCTGAAGACATCACGCATGAGGAATTACAACCTTACCTCCGCAGGCTCTTCCTACAGCTTGTCCCCGACTTATCAGACCATGACTTACACACTGACCGAGCCCACAGAGCCCTAGGCCCAAAGTCAGCAGATCCCAACCGTCACAGAGATGTGGTGCTTAGAATGCAAGCTTATTCTGCAAAGGAACGCATCATGATGGCCGCCAGGGATCTGCGCTCCGTATCAATGGACGGCGTACAGATTCAACTATTTAATGACCTCTCCCAACTAACAATCAGCAAGAGAAATGCGATGCGCCCACTCACCTCCTACCTCAGGGACCAAGGGGTTAAATACCGCTGGGGGTTCCCATTCAAGTTGGTGGTGCTCCGCAATGGCCGCCACTATACAGTATCCACACCTGAAGACTCAAAGGACTTCCTAAAAGCTCTGGGGATCCCTCTCCCTCCACCGTAGAACAACCGCCCCCGCACGGAGGCAACTTCAGAGACGGCCCCCCAAGAAACCCCCCGAGCATCGGAGAGACTGGCTAGTCAACGACTGCGGTGAACCAAGATGTCCCTACTGCCTGCTGGGATTCAAGAACTCGCAAGTCTCCCTCACAGACACACCACGCAGATCCAGAGGCCCTAAAAGATTGAAGCAGACGCCTGCCGCCAAAATCCCCCAAGATGCGAAAGGCCCCATAGGCCCTGCAGGACCTGACACAGCTGCTTGCAAACCCCCGCCCCCCCCCCACACCCTCCCCCCCACCCCACTCTCTCCCCTCACCCGTACCTCCCACCCCCCCCCACTTACCTCTCTGCAGCTGCTCCCACAGAGTTCCAGGCACCGGCGAAAGACTCCAGTACCCATGCCTCCCTGCAAGCTCCTCAGAAGTCGCCCTCTCTTGATCGCTACGAGCAAGAAAACAGCACAGGCCCCAACTCGAGGAGGCCCGATCCCCATGACCGGAGAACCAGGGACTCCTCCAACAGACCTCTCCTTCCAGAGACTCTTGCCGGATCCTTCCCCCCCCTCTCCCCCTCCCCCCTCTTTCCCCCCCTTTCCCCCTCCCCTCTCTCCCCCTCCCCACTACGGTCCCTCTCCTTCCCCTCCCCCCCCTCCCCGGCCACAACTCCCTCCTCGCCCCCCTCTGCCCCACCCCCCCCCTCCCGTTAACCGGAGTAACCAGCCTACTCACCCCCATGTTCCCGCCCGATGCCGCAGGAACCAAAGGACAACACCCGCTGGGTTCCGAGCTCCAGGGACGGGGATCAGCATCCGCGCTGCTCCATATCCCCGTTCTCCACGTCCTCGCGAGATAAGAACCCGCCACTAACCCCCAACCAGGGGAGGTCCAGCTCCGAGGCCAGAGATCCAGGGACTCTCCTAACAGACTCAACCACCCAAGGACTGCTGCGGGTAACCCCCGCCCCCCCCCATTCACAATAATCAGGTTGTATGAACGAACGCTGGCAACCCCCCCCCCTCCCTTTTTTTTTTTTTTCTCTCCTTTTTTCCCCCCCGGGTAACAAAGGGAAATGCAACCCATTACCTCCCAAACAAAACCGTGTTAGTAATGTATAAGTCGCTTATGTCTAGTCAAGGTACAATGACACACTTTAAGCATGATCCAGAGCTAAGAGGGAGCTCCCCTTAGAAGTGTCCCCCAAATAATGAAGGATGTTATAAATAAAATGCACCTCCCCTCCCTCTTCCATCCCTCCCCCCCTCCCCCCCTCCCCTCCCCCACCCCTCCCCTCCCCCCCCACCCCTCCCCCACCCCCTCCCCCCCACCCCTCCTCCCCGCCCCCCCTACCCCCTTCCCCTCCCCCCCACCTCTACCCCCCACCCCTCCCCCCTCCCCCCCTCCCCTCCCCATGCTGGATATGTTTGACCAACCTATTTCACTCTTTATTGAGACATACTCCAATACTGATTATTTAAAGGACACCCACAATCTATATGCGATATCACGAACGGGGAAAAGATCTCCCCCAGAAGGCAATGTTTCAATTTCATGCTGATGATGTAAATACTGTGCTCCCCCCCTTACTTCCCCCCCCCCCTCATTCCCCCACCCCTCCCAACCTCTCCCCCCTCATCCCCCCACCTACCCTCACCCCTCCCCTCTCCCCCCAGGGCAACGATACTATGTCTGACCAATCTGTTTCACTCTGTATGAATATATGCGCCAATACTGAATGTATAGAAAATGACTATAAAGTTTAGGCGAAGATTCAGTCTAGGGAAAAGTACTCCCCCCGAGAATAATGTGTAAACCTCATGCAGACGATGTATATGTTAAGTTCCCCCCTTCCCTCCCCCCTCTCCCCTCCCCCCTCCCCCCTCCCCCCCTCCCTCCTCTACCCCCCTCTCCCCTCCCCCCCTACCCCCTCCCCCCCTCCCCACCCCCCCCCCTTCCCCCCACCCCCTCCCCACCCCCTCCCCCCCATCCCCCCTCCTCCCCCCCTCTCCCCCCCTCGCCCCCTCCCCCTCCCCCCTCTCCCTCCCCCTCGCCCCCCCCTCCCCCCCCTCCTCCCCCCCCTCTCCCTCCCCCTCGCCCCCCCCCCTCCTTCCCCCCTCCTCCCCCCCTCCCTCCCCCCTCCCCCCCCTCCTCCCCCCCTCCCTCCCCCTCTCGTCCCCTCTCTCTCCTCCCCCCTCCCCCCCACCCCCCCTCTCGTCCCCCCCCTCTCCCCCCCCACCCACCCCCCTCTCCCCCCTAATCCCCCCACCTACCCTCACCCCTCCCCTCTCCCCCCAGGGCAAAGTTACTATGTCTGACCAACCTGTTTCACTCTGTTTGAATATATACGCCAATACTGAATGTATAGAAAATGACCATAAAGTTTAGGCGAAGATTCAGTCTAGGAAAAGTACTCCTCCCGAGAGTAATGTGTAAACCTCATGCGGACGATGTATATGTTAAGTTCCCCCCCTCCCTCCCCCCTCCCCTCTCTCCTCCCCCCCCCTCCCCCTCTCCACCCCCTCCCTCCTCTCCCCCTCCCTCCCCCTCCTCACCTCCCCTTTTTTCATCCCCCCCCTACCTCCTCCCTCCCTTCCCCCCCACCCCCTCCCCCCCCTCTCCCCCCCACCTCCACCCCCAACCCCCCCTCCCCCCACACCCTCTCCCCCCTCCCCCCCCTCTCGCTCCCTCTCCCCCCCCCTCCCCTTCCCCCCCCTCCCTCCCCTCTCTGCCCGCAACCTAGTGAGGATGCTGGACCCTGCTTCCTGGCTCCGATCTGTGAGTGACGCCCCGAAAGTTCTCCCAGGGGTCCTTTGTACCCCCCCCCCCTTGACACCAGAATGTCAAGAGGAATCTTTTTCGGGCTCCAGGACAGCCCACCTTCTTTCTTTCCCTACTGTGTCGCCCCCCCCCACCCCCCTGTTGCTCCACCCCTCCCCTCCCTCCCCCACCGCCTACCTATGGCGCAACAGAAACTCCCCCCCGCATACTCACAACAAGGCCCAAGCCGACCCTGACATGGGAATACCTCAGGGACAGGGGTTTAACCCCGAGACCCCCCCCCCCATTAATGGCGTCAATAAAGATCATTTCTCTGAATGTTAAGGGACTTAACTCAACACGCAAACGCAAACTAGCCCTCCAAGAATTTAAAAAGACCAAAGGAGACATAATATGTATCCAAGAAACCCATTTCAACACCGCTGACCCTCCTAACACATTTAAGCACACATATCCCCAAGCATTCTTTGCATCCTCCCCCAACAAAAAAAGAGGGGTAGCTATTCTGATTAGAAACAATACCCCATTTGCCCTCACACAAGTAACCAAAGATCCAGAGGGACGATATATACTCCTCAAAGGCACACTGTCAGGCTCCCCCATAGCCATCCTCAACATCTACGCCCCGAACGCAAACCAGACCCAATTCCTCCAGAACCTTCTTAGTACCCTTGACCACCCGACGCTTTCCTCCCTCCTCCTCGTCGGTGATGCAAATATGGTCCTTGACCCGGACCAGGATAGATCAGGGCAGACAGCGGCCCCATACTCTAGCCAACTACAGAAAAAGGCCCAAAAGTTCCAGAATATTCTTAGAGAGTATTCGCTGACAGACATTTGGCAGACCCAGCATGTGGGCCAGAGAGACTATTCCTTCTACTCAGCCCCCCATCAGTCTTACTCGCGGATCGATTACTTTCTGGGCACCAGCAATGTACTCCAGGCATCCTCCCACTCCGACATAGGCCCAATAACCTGGTCTGACCATGCCCCTATCATACTCACCCTCTTTCTGCCTTTCGTCAAGACAACAGTATATTCCTGGAAACTCAGCGACTCGCTTCTCAATGACCCACAAGTGATCAAGACAATTAAACAAAAACTGCACACCTTTTTCCAGCTAAACAAAGGCTCAGTCCCTGCAGCAGCAATGCTCTGGGAAGCGCACAAAGCCACTATAAGAGGGGAACTCATATCACTAGCCTCCTATAGGAAAAAAATAAAACAGAAAGCCCAGAAAGAACTAACTGAAAAAATCAGAACGCTAGAGCAACTGCATAAACAATCCCAATCGAAAAAGGTGTTTAGAACCCTTGAGAAAGCGAGATCCGATCTAAAAATACTCCAACTTGACGAGGTAGAGAGAGCCCTGAAATGGACCAAACAGCGGTTCTATGATAGGGGTAACAAAGCGGACAAACTCCTGGCCTCAAAATTAAGAGGCATTAGGACAAAGGCCCAGATAACAAAGATCAGAACCAAAAGTGGTCAAATCACATATAATGAGAAAGATATCGCCCGTGAATTTGCAGAGTTCTATACCGACCTCTACAACCTCCACCCCATCAACCAGTCAGACACTAATGATAAGAGCACCTCCGACTATCTAACCCAATGCAACCTCCCCTCCCTCTCACAAGAAGAACATGAGTTCTTAAACCAGAGCATAACCCAAGAAGAGCTAGATAATGCAATATCCTCACTCAAAATAGCAAAGACGCCAGGACCGGATGGCTTTACCAACGGTTACTATAAAAAATTATCAAAATCCCTGTCCCCCTACCTCCTAGAAATGTTTAACTCATTTCTCCAAGGAGAACAGATCCCAGGCACTATGTCAGCAGCCAACTTGGCTATCATACATAAAGAGGGCAGGGACCCACTTCAATGTGGCAGTTACCGCCCCATTTCCCTACTGAACACTGACCTCAAACTTTTCAGCAAAATCCTAGCAAACAGACTGAACCCTATTCTCCCAAGACTAATTCATATAGACCAGGTGGGATTTGTGTCAGGAAGACAGGCCTCTGACAACACCCGCAAAATTATTGATATTATAGACCATGTGCACCTCAAAGAGTCACAGGCCTTGATACTCAGCCTCGACGCAGAGAAGGCCTTTGACCGGATCAAATGGTCCTTCCTTGACCAGACGATGCGCCAGTTCGGCTTCTCAGGCCCATTCCTTGAAGGAGTCCGAGCCCTCTATACCAACCCCACGGCCTTATTAAAACTCCCAGGTGGCCGATCCAATCCAATAAAAATCCAAAACGGTACTAGACAAGGTTGCCCCTTTTCCCCTTTACTCTTTGCCCTGTCCATAGAGCCCCTAGCCGCCAGAATCAGAACTGACCCATCCGTAAAGGGAATCCTAGTCGGAGACAGGGAGTATAAAATCTCCCTGTTTGCCGACGACATCATCCTTACCCTATCAGACTCCCTCACTTCCCTCCCCAACCTAGAAAAACTGTTAGACCAATTTGGCCACCTCTCAGACTACAAAGTCAATACAGACAAGTCAGAGGCTCTCAATATATCACTGCCGAACCCCGTATGGACATCCCTACAAAAGAAATTTAAGTATAGATGGAATAGCTCCCATATTAAGTATTTAGGGGTTAAAATAGCGAGCTCATATGGCTCGCTATACCAATCTAATTACCCTCCCCTCTTTCGTCAAATCATAAGAGACCTCGAGACTTGGCAGTCCCACCAAATATCATGGTTTGGCAGGATAATATCCACTAAAATGAATATCCTCTCCCGCTTGCTTTACTATTTTCAGACCCTCCCTGTCCCCGTCCCAGTAGCAGATCTAAGGAATATTCAGTCCCATATTCTGCGCTTCATTTGGCAACAACGGAGAGCCAGGGTCCCACGGTCGGTACTCTTGGCGTCGAGGACGAGAGGGGGTCTGGGGGTGCCGGACGTGATACGATACTATCGGGCAGCACAACTGAGACAGGCGGTGGTTTGGAACAACCCCCCAGCCTCCAATTGCTGGCTGGAGATAGAGACTTTCCACGCGTCCCCGACTTCCCTCTAAGCCCTGCTTTGGACTCACGTCCACAAGGGTAGGAGGCCCACGAGACTCAGCCTTGGAGCAATGAGATGCACGTGGTTGACATGGTTGAAAACCAAAGGGAAATATGGCCTAGCTTCAACCCCCTCTCAATTGACCTCTCTATTCGGGAACCCGGATTTCCCGCCCGGTTGTTCCCGACCCCAATTCAGCCAATTTCAAGGCCTTAACATCAGAGTGGTTGCGGACTTGCTGGAAAGCGATGAGGTCATGCCCCTCCGAGAACTGCGAATCAAATTAACGTCCCCTGATCTTCCTATATTCCAATACATACAGATTCGTCACTTCTTGAGAACCCTATCCCCTAGCTTAAAATTCCCGCCGTGCTCCAGATTTGAGACCCTCTGCCTCAGAGGCGAGTACCAAAGAGGCCTCATCTCTGGGATATATAAAACATTAGAGGCGGCCCAACCCACCCCTAATCACGCATATATGCAAAGGTGGAGCCAAGACCTAAACACCAACATAGATATAGAGGACTGGGAGGATATCTGGGAGGCAGCCTAAAAACTTCAATTTGTTCCATCACAAAAGAAAATATTTACAAAATATTATTCCACTGGTACCTGACCCCGAGCAGACTGAACCAGATCTACCCAGCTACTCCTGACGACTGCTGGAGGGGATGTGGTCAAAAGGGGGACATGTCCCACATTTGGTGGACATGCCCGGAGATCCAAAAATTCTGGACCCGGATCCAGGGCCTGCTGACCGAGACCCTGGATGTAGAGATACCCCTAGACCCTCTGACCTATGTGCTGGGAAAACCAGTCGATGACCTTCCCCCCCTATAACCAGGCTCATGGCAGCGATCCTGACGGCCGCCAGATGCTGCATAGCAGCAGCCTGGAAGAAAATCAAAGCCCCATCCAGAAGAACGGTAATCACTAGGGTAAATGGAATTATGGGTATGGAAAGATTAACGGCAATGCTGAAGCAAAAAATGCCGCAATTCTACTCGACATGGGAACCTTGGCCAGGATCAGACTCCCTGACCATCACAGTCACAGTACCATAGGACCAACCTCCTACCCTCAAAGTCCCCCCCATCTCCGCCCCCCCCCCCCTTCCCCTCTCTTTGTCCAAGTCGTTCCCAACTATCCACCCCTCCTTCGTCATCCCCCCTCTTTTTCACCATTGAAAACTGGAAAATGGACTATTGTGTGTCATCAACTTTACCCAAACTTTGTACATGTATCAAGCTGTATTCCTGTGTTGATTCGCTTATCAATGTATGTAACATGTACCAATCTGCTGTCCGACACCAATAAAGGAAAAATATTTATTAAAAAAAAAAAAATGTGTTTATCACTAAAAATGTAAACGTTTACTGACTGTGAAATGGATTATGAGTCAAAAGAGACATGAAAGAATAAAGGGCCTCATGCAGAGAGCAGCGAATTTTAAAATTGGAGAGTTTAAAAAAAAGTAGCTTTTTTGGAGAGTTTTATTCTCCATATGCAGAAATGTGCGAATTCTGCAATGTTTGGCATTAATGCGTGTGGCGAGTTAGAATTGGAGAGATGCGCGCTGCAGAAATGTGTTAAAAAAAAATCGCACTTTTTTTTTCCCCCTTTCCTATAGGCGGCGAGCACCATGTAATTGCCAACTTTTCTTGGCGAGGCAAATACTAGCAAATCGCGCCATTTTCTTGGCGCGAACAGCCGCTACATGCCGTTCGCAGCTCTCTGCATTAGGATATTTTTAAAACTGGCGAGATTTTGAAAACGAAAAAAAAAAATGGCGCGTTTTCGTAACTCGCCATTTTCGGCAGTTTTCTGCGCGAATTTCCCCAAAAAATGGCGAGATTTGAAATAGCGCTGCTCTCTGCATGAGGCCCAAAGTAGCTAAAATGAATGAAAACATTTTGAATTCCCAGAAATGTGGAGTTTATTTTTCTGAGGTTCTGTAACAATTTCTGTCTAACTACATGAGTTAAATTAATATACTGTAGTCTTCATTTTTTTTTTAAACAGAGACACAGAGACAAAGCACATATACAGAATATCTTTACTATCAGTAATAATTAAAATTATGTGGAAAGAAACGTAATTGAAAATAACAAGATAATGTTCAGAGAAATATGATAAGCAATAGAAGGGTGATCATGTCATATAGCTAACTACGCTTCTGAACTATGAATGTTTTGTGTATATCAAATGGGTCTAAGTTCTTATAGTATTACAAAACAACAAAAGATCATATTTAATCATGTGACTCTTCAATTATGTTAACCCTCACTGCATATGATTTCAGGCATATTGTCCTGAGGACACAATATCCCTGATAATTAGGAATCGGTACGCACAGTAAATAGAAAAGGCATGAAGTTATGTTTTCTTTGTTCTTTAAGTTAGGTGTCAAGAGTTAGGGCTGGGACCTGCTGCGCCCGGCGGCGCGGGCGGCCACACGAGCGTTCCCCACCAGCAGGGGAATCCTCCCGAGCCGGTCCCGGACCCCCCTGGCTGCACAGCTCACTACACGCTGTGACACGTCAGCCGCTAGGGGATTCAAGAGAATTGTAATCCCTAGCGTTGACGCGTCACGTGGTGTGGCTGTGAGCCAATGAGGAGGGGAGGCTTCGGGAGGAGGGGAGGCTTCGGGGAGCGGGGAGGAGTGTGGAGGGAAAGCAGCGTGAGTGCCTGTCTGTGTGTGTGTATGTGTGTGTCTGAGTGCCTGTCTGTGTGTGTGTCTGAGTGCCTATCTGTGTTTGTGTATGTGTGTGCCTGAGTGCGTGAGTGCTTGCCTCTGTGTGTGTGTATGTGTGTGTATGTGTGTGTTTGTGTATGAGTGCCTGCCTGTGTGTGTGTGTATGTGTCCATGAGTGTCAGCGTGTGAGCCTGCAGCATCTCCCGAGCCCGAGGAGGGGGGGGGGGGGGGTAGCGGGTCCCTCCGCTTAAACCACGCCCCCCCCTCCCACTCCAGCCCCGGCTCCCGCTCCCTACAGACCGCATATCGTGGTCTGTGTATGTCAGCGCCCCGCCTGTCTGCAGTGCGGGTGCGCTGACTGAGGGAGCGGGGCCTTAGAAAGATCAGCGAGACAATAAAAATGTTAAAATGTTCGGCCAGCTATAAAAATTGTATTCATCGTATGGCCTTCACAGCAGTCAAACTGATTGCTAATACTGTAGTCTGCCCCTTTCTTCAATATTACACATATATAGCTTCAAAAACATTACCTGGCAGTCTTTATTTTTAGAGAAGAGGTTTCCACAGTGTTAAAAGGGAAGTTATCTATTTCACAATCGAGCTGCAATTTGAGGTTAAGAATGTAATATATGTGTAGCCATCATAAACAACATTTGATCAAGTTATTCTAGAACTGTTAAAGGAACTTGTTTCCGGTTAGTATGTCAAGGGCTGTGGTTTTACGTTTGCACAGCAATGTGACATTCATTATTTTCTACATTCCACATATTGTTCATTTTGTATTTCTTCAAAACTCATATAATGAAGTAACTAGTAGGGACCTTAAAGTGCCTGTACTGTAATGTTGCTTCCTATAAGGTATCACATCCTACACAAATCTTTACTGTACTATAGTACTTGCATGTATAGCATAAGTCTAAAGGCAAAGAACTGTCTTTTGACTCATAAGGGTGAAATCCCTCTCATCAGACATTTTTTATGGGACAGTTTTTGATAAAAGAGGCCTTCGTGAATTCTCTCAGTGACCTTTACCTTGTGTTCCAAAGACACCAGCCACCTGGGATAAAACCGTACGGGAGAAGAATACTTCAATAATTCTAGGTTTAGTATTCAGCAAAAGCTGTTTCATTGGTGCCAAATATTGAACAGATGGCTAAGATATTTACTTTGAAATAGTCACAGAATCTTTGAAATATATAAAATCTGTAAAAGCAAACCACGTTGTGACTAAAGGAAACCTCTATGGGACATCATCTCTTTACCAGAATCATTAAAAAAATTAAATAAGCATAATGTGTGGGAATTGCACATTTTACCTGTTCACAATAACGCTGTAGCAGGAAATGTGCAAAACAGCAGTTTAAAAGCTTGTTGTGTATTTTTTCAGTAAAGCAAGATTTATAATCATTGAAGTTGTTTAACCTTCAGTTTTCAATTTAAAAATCATACATCTTTCGGACATACTAGTCAAAAACATCATAGCAAGGACATAGTCCCACTGGCATTTGTTGTATTGATTATCTGATGAACAGTCTTTTTGCTATGACCTGAAACATTATACCTTTCACCATTGTCTGATAGGGCTATTCCTTGTGGGACTACAGATGTAGCCAAGGTTATTGCACTTGCTTGTGCGCTATAGTAGGATATTCTGTGAAATTTTCCATTATCACTGTCATGGAGTACTATAATAAATCTGCAAAATGCACATGTACAATAACCTTGGCTACATCTGTATTTCTTTTGTTATGGTGCCTAGACTTGTATCTCTGTAGATTGGTAGAACATACAGAATGAGGTATTCATTGGAAATCGAATGTTAAGCAAGATACAGAATGAGAGGACCAACTTGAATACTGTTGTGTCCCTTTGGAATCAGTGTGTGCCTGGTTAGTTAACGACCTGCAAAATAAAGTATCTGAAAGCAGCTGATTGCAGGAATCTGCATTAAGTAGAAACTGCACAGGGACTGTAAATGGTGTGTTGGACACAGTACTGTACATTTTCAACACGTAAGGAG